>NC_035435.2:150745129-151045129 GCF_002127325.2 Helianthus annuus
ATCTACCCGATGTATTAAAACTAATCTGTGCATTGGCTGCCCATCGTAAATTCGCTGCGTTATTTGTAGATCGCGGTGGGATACAAAAACTTCTTGCACTTCCAAGAAAGTCAGTCACCTTCTTTGGGCTTTCTTCTTGTCTATTTGCAATTGGGTCACTCCAGGTACTGTTGGAAAATAAGTTATTGAGTTAAATGCCATTTTCGGTTTGTCCAATTACGTCAGTCCAGGCCAAATTTCAAATTCGTACCATTTCCATCCGTGCCATTCTTGAAACATGTCAGTTTAATCCAACAAGTTAGCGGTCATTAACTTTTGACTGTTAAATGAGGGGTGAAAAGGTAATTTTTTATTTTTATTTTCTTTTTTAATTTTTTTACACCTTATCAATAGACACACATGTATATATATGTGTGTGTATAAATATATATTTTGTATAAATATTTATATATGTGTATGGTGTAAAAAATTAAAAAAGAAAATAAAATGGAAAATTACCTTTTCCCCTCATTTAATAATCAAAGTTTTCGACTGTTAACTTTTTGGATTAAACTGGCATGTTTCAAGAATGTCAGGGACGGAAATGGTACAAATTTGAAATTTGGCCTAGACTAACATAATTGGACAAACCACAGGGACAAAAATGACAGTTAACTCTAAGTAAGTTATTTAACTTTATTCAGTATGTATTTTCATGCTTATGTTTTAAAGTTTCTAATTTATGCTGGTGTTTAGGGAATAATGGAACGAGTATGTGCCTTACCTTCAGACGTGATTCATCAGTTGATTTCATTAGCTCTTCAGCTTTTAGAATGCTCTCAGGACCAAGCTAGAAAAAACGCAGCTTTGTTTTTCGCTGCTGCTTTTGTGTTTAGAGCAGTATTAGACGCTTTTGATAATCAAGATGGTCTTCAGAAACTTCTAAATCTGTTAGGTGAAGCAGCATCTGTTAGATCCGGAGCTAGCTCAGGTACGGTGGGCCAATCTACTTCAAATTCACTTAGAAATGAGCGGACCCCACCGGAGGTATTGACATCATCAGAAAAGCAGATTGCTTACCACACAACTGTCGCGTTGCGCCAGTATTTTAGAGCACACCTTTTATTGCTTGTGGATTCAATACGCCCTAGTAAGAACGTTCGAAGTGCAGCACGGGTTCCAAGTAGTCGGGCTGCTTATAAGCCGCTTGATATTAGTAACGAGGCTATAGATGCTGTTTTTCGTCAAGTACAGAAAGATCGTAAGCTGGGTCCTGCATTTGTGAGAGCTCGTTGGCCCGCAGTTGATAAGTTCTTGAGTTGCAATGGGCATATTACCATGTTGGAGTTATGTCAGGTGTGTTTTTTTATGAAGCTTTTATAGTTTGCTTTATTTCTTCTCAGTTATCTTCTACTGTCAGAGTTATAGTTTGCTTTATTTCTTCTCAGTTATCTTCTACTGTCAGAGATTTTTTACTTTTATTTTCATATTTCTGTTTAGGCACCACCTGTTGAACGATACTTGCATGACCTGCTTCAATATGCATTGGGTGTTCTGCACATTGTGACTCTGGTTCCTTACAGTCGCAAACTGGTTGTAAGTGCTACTTTGAGCAATGATCGTCTAGGTATAGCAGTTATTCTTGATGCGGCCAACGGTGCTGGTTTTGTTGACCCTGAGGTATGTACTTAATGAACTATGAGCTTTTGTTTTCTCTAAAACTTACATTATTGATCTATTTCAATAATTTGAGTAAAATGCCATTTTGCCCCTGAGGTGTGGTCGGTTTTGCAATTTTCGTCCAAAGGTTTGTTATTCCGCATCTTGATCCAAAAGGTTTGAAATCTTGTCATTTTCATTTTCGTCCGGCTTGTAACAAGCATTTAGCATAACGTGCAAGTATTCAAAATACCCTTACTATATAAAAAACAAAAAATAGGTAAAAAGACGGAAATACCCTAGACAAAACGTAGAAAAATGGATGGAGTTAACAAGCTGGATGAAAATGGCAAGATTTCAAACCTTTTGGATCCAGATGCGGAAATCAAACCTTTGGACGAAAGTCGCAAAACTGGCCAAACCTCAAGGACAAAATGACATTTTACTCATAATTTTATATTGAAATGTTTGACCCATTAGTCAACTCATATTCTTGTAACTATGATTTGTGGCTTTTTCTGTCCAATAAATGTAAAACTCATACTGCGTGCACAGATTATTCAGCCAGCACTGAACGTTCTAGTAAATCTTGTTTGCCCTCCGCCATCAATCAGTAACAAACCAACTATGCCAGCACAAGGACATACGTCTTCGTCTCAACCTCCAAACGCTCCTACAGAGGCAACTATCAACATTGCCAGCTTGAACGAGCCACGCGAACGGAACGGAGATTCCAGTCATGGTGCTTCATTTACAACTTCTGGATTAGTCGGTGACCGTAGGATATCCTTAGGTGCTGGCGCTGGTTGTGCGGGCCTTGCTGCTCAAATGGAACAAAGTTTTCGCCAGGCAAGGGAGGCGGTCCGGGCCAATAACGGTATCAAAGTTCTACTTCAGCTCTTACAGCCACGGATAATAACACCGTCAACCGCCCTTGATTGTCTTCGTGCTCTCGCATGTAGAGTCTTGCTTGGTTTAGCTAGAGATGATACAATTGCACACATTTTAACAAAACTTCAGGTATGATTATATAATTTATATCTACATAAAACTTGAATGATTTCTTTAGTTTCAAGTTTCATATCTTAAGATTTTTTTTTGTTTTAGGTTGGGAAGAAGTTATCAGAACTTATTAGGGATTCTGGTAGTCAGACGCCAGGTGGCGAACAGGGTAGGTGGCAAACGGAACTATCTCAGGTTGCAATTGAGCTGATGGCGGTATGTATATGAAGTCTTTTAAAAGCACTGAAGAGTTGATCACTCACCACTGCATCATTAAGTAAATTGATCGTGTTTTAATATCGCAGATTGTAACAAATTCAGGACGAGCAAGCACATTAGCTGCTACTGATGCTGCTACACCTACTCTTCGGCGCATTGAGAGAGCTGCAATCGCTGCTGCTACTCCTATTACTTATCATTCCAAGTACTTGCTAACATAATCTTTTAACTTTTTAAGTTGCTAAATATTTGTTTTTTCATCGACATGTTTTTGTTTTAAAATCTTTCAGGGAACTTTTACTGCTAATTCATGAGCACTTACAGGCATCTGGGCTATCAACAGCTGCATCTGCACTTCTTAAAGAGGCCCAGTTAACACCACTGCAATCATTAGCCACACCGTCATCTTTGACATATCAAGCCTCCGGTCAGGAGAATTCGTCTGTACAAATTCAATGGCCATCTGGACGGGCCCAATCTGGATTTCTCACTGCAGAAAAACCAAAACAACAAGAAGAAATTAACCTAAAACAAGATTCAGCTTTGTCTGCAAAGAGACGACCATTGGTTATATCATCTACATCTGGAGTCCAGTCAAAAATGACGTCTTACTTTAATGAGCATCCTTCTCCATCAAGCAACAAAGTTAATAATTCTTCTAAGAAACCGCCTGTTGGTCCAGTCGCATCAGAAGAAAATCAAGTGGAACCAGATAGTGTTATGAAAACTCCAATAATATTGCCATTAAAGCGTAAGTTGACTGAATTAAGAGAAGTTGGACCATCACAATCAAACAAACGTCTCAACACCGGCGACCTAGGGTTTCGTTCTCCTGTGTGTATAACGCCAAACACCAGCCGTAAAAATAGTTTACTAGGTGATACTCCTATGTTCTCCGCATCAGCTTCTTTTAAGGATCATTTAAGAACACCTGCAAGTGTCGGCATATCTGATGGTTTAGATGATAACCAGAACGCACAAAACGCTAATACTGAACGGTTGACTTTGGATTCCATTGTGGTTCAGTATCTTAAACACCAACACCGCCAATGTCCCGCTCCTATTACCACATTACCGCCTCTTTCCCTTTTGCACCCACACGTATGTCCGGAATCAAAGCGAAGCCTTGATGCACCATCAAACATCACCGCCAGGCTCAACACGCGTGAATTTAGGAACGTGTATGGTGGCATTCATGGTCGTCGAAGGGACCGCCAGTTTGTGTATAGTAGATTCAGACCATGGCGGACATGTCGGGACGACACTGGTATTCTGTTGACTTGTTTGACTTTTCTTGGCGATTCTTCCCAGATTGCCGCCGGTAGCCACTCTGGGGAGCTCAAGGTTTTCGATTCAAATACTAATAACATGTTAGAAAGCAGCGCGGGTCACCAGTTTCCTTTGACCATGGTCAAATCCTTCTTTTCTTCAGATACTCAATTACTTCTCTCTTCAAGTTCACATGATGTTAGATTGTGGGACGCACCTACGGTTTCAGCCGGACCTAAATATTCATTTGACGATATTAAGGCGGCAACGTTTAGTCATTGCGGGACCATGTTTGCAGCATTATCTTCTGAGTTATCAAGACGGGAGATCTTGTTATATGATGTTCAAACATGTAAATCTGATTTGAAACTCACTGATCAATCTTCTAGTGCTTCCAGTAAAGGGCATGCTTATTCTCAGGTTCACTTCAGCCCTTCGGATATTATGCTTCTATGGAATGGTGTTTTGTGGGACCGCCGGGTTCCGGGGCCCGTTCATCGGTTTGATCAGTTTACCGATTATGGAGGTGGCGGTTTTCATCCAGCGGGTAACGAGGTATGTTTTAAGTTGTTTACACCAGTAGTGAGTATTTTGCTGCTAAGTATGATAGATTTTTATAAAAACTTAAATGCATATTATTGTTTTAACAGGTGATTATAAATTCAGAAGTATGGGATCTTCGAAACTTTAGGCTTCTTCGAAGTGTACCGTCTTTGGATCAAACTGTAATAACTTTCAATGCTAGTGGTGATGTGATATACGCGATTCTAAGACGAAATCTAGAAGAAGTGACATCAGCATTCCAGACTCGACGTGTTAAGCACCCTCTATTCTCTGCTTTCCGGACACTAGATGCAGTCAACTACTCAGATATCGCCACCATTCCCGTTGACCGCTGCGTTCTCGATTTTGCAACCGATTCTACAGACTCCTTTGTTGGGCTGGTAACGATGGACGATCAAGACGAAATGTATTCATCAGCTCGAGTGTATGAAATCGGGCGGCGAAAACCTACAGATGATGATTCTGATCCCGATGATGCTGAAAGCGAGGAGGAAGACGAGGATGATGAGGACATTGACGACGAAGCGTTGTTGGGAAACGATGAAGACGGTGATGATATGAGTAACGATGAAGACAGTTTAAGCGATCTTGACGATGATGATGATGATGACGGGGATGAAGATGGTGATTTTGTGATGGATGGTGTCGACTTTGGCGGCGGGGGTGGGGGGATATTTGAGATTGTGAGTGAAGGGGAGGATGACGATGATGGTGAGGATGACGATGATGAGTTAATCGAGTCTTTGAGTAGCGGTGATGATGAAGAATTCTTTGGTGGATTCTAAGTTACAGTCTTCTGTATCATATCTATGATTATTTTGGTAAGCGACAGAAGAAGAAGAAGACTAAACAAAGACATTCGTATCTCCAAGTTTTGACACAATATCTACAAAATGATGTTTTTTATTTTTATTTTCGATGAAAAAGAAACGATACTGGTTGGTTGAGTTGTTCATGGTTTACATCATTGCTGTTTCAATCAAAGATGTTATTATATTAGCATTTGATAAAGTAGGTAAGTTCAACAGCAAACAATCGTTTCATTTCACATTCTTATATTTATTCTTCATAAACATAGATACTAAGTTATGTAATAAAATATATGAGAATTACATAACACTAGAAAAGTAAATAAAAAATAAGTGACTAATAAAATATATAAGAAACTTGGTTTGTATTATACAAAATCACCATTGTGGTTATCTAGTATTGATTTTCTAGTATTGATTATCTAGTTGGGCTCCTTGTCTGGGCTCTCATTATCCATAATCAAGCAGCCCATTATTACTGAACACCAATTGGGCCCAAGTCTGATAAAAGGACCAAAGGCCATAAGCTGAGCAGGAGACCTCAAGGAAAACACGACTCCCATAGCAGATCATTGTGCCGATGAGGATGACCGGTGACAGGACTTCTCATCAGCATTAATTGCATGTAAGAGAGAAGAAGTTGAGGGCGGCGAGGTTGCTGAGATCGGGATGCTTATCATATAATGAAAAGATCTTTTGAGATCCCATAAAGGAGACAGGGAACTGGCTTATGCCCAGGCATTCCTTATGCCCGGCGATTTGTCCGTCGGATCTTAACAGTAGTGGGTCCCGTCTGATAAGTGAATCTCCCCATATAAGCCAAGGAGGAGATCAACATGAGGCAGGTAACTCAAACCTTAAAAAAGCCATTTGTATTTACTCTCAAATACATTCTCTGAGGAATCACTGAATCAGCTTATAATAAATCCACACCATTTACTCCGACCGATTTATCATGTCTGAAACTCTGATTATTACCCCGGCAAGCTTTCTTATTCTCACACCGGAGTTTGGTCACGGATTCCCCCTCGGGGTCCTCCGTGACGAGGCTAACTGTGTTCTTTTTTTTAGTGATCTCGGAGCTAAACTTGAAAGTTGACGAATCTTCATAATCTGCTGAGCTCACTAATCCTTAGGGATTCAACAATTAGTAATACCATCATTTTGAAATTACAATCATTTCACTTTATCATTTTACCTTCTTACGTAACTTATGTAAAATATACAATGATAAACATCTAAAATATCGTATAAATTGATACAGATGTTATAAAAAGTGAATATCATCCCATACTTGTATGATTTATCAAATTACGTATACGTGTTTAGACAATGGCGTAGCTTTGTAGCGGCGGAAACGACCGACCCCCCGAAGTGTTCGCTCGTTAGTGGAGAGTATGTAGTTTTCGTATAGAAATTTTTGGATATATACATTTTTGACCCCCCGGTTTTTTAGAAATTTTTGGTATACACGTTTTCGACCCCCGGTCGGTAGGGGTGTTCATGAGCCGATCCGATCCGATCGAGGGTCTGCTCGTTCTCGGATTGAATTACAACTGATCCGATCCGATCGGATCGAATTTGCAAAACCAAGCACAAAAGTGATGCTCATGCTCGGATTGAGTTTGAATCGAGCGGATCATTTTCGCTCGGTTTCGCTCAGCACCGAAATTAAAACATGTGTAGCAAAAAAAAAAAAAACTGAAATCAAGACTATTATAAGGCTACATTCAACAAACACAAATCCTAACTTAATTAAAACATGTACAACACCTTACTAACAAAAACAATACATATCTAAAATCATGATTCTTAAAATGTTCTTAACAATGTTAAGAAGCACAAAATAAAGTGCGAAATACAAATTGTCATTTAGATCAAAAGTTACAAACTTCTTCTTTAAGCTTGATCATCACCATCCAAAAAATTTAACTTCAAATCAAAATATATAACCTATAAACACAAGCATTAAACAAAACCATTAAGTTCTACACATTACATAACAACTTTTATGGTTTGTAAATTATAAAAATACCTTTCATTTATTATCAGACTCGTCTGGAGTTAACACATCAATTTCCAATTTTTCTTCATCTCTTGCAGCTTGCTACACATTAACGACCAGAAGACTTCCTCAAATATTTGACACCTTCTCTAATTTTTACAAGACAAGATTCGATAGTTTCTAAACCATCTTGCACTACCAGGTTTAATTAAGATGTGAGCACAACATCTTACATGAAAAAAAACAAACCATCAAAGTAGCTTCCCCTTTCCCTTTGTACAAACCCTGGACATTTACAAAATGTAGATGCACATCGGAAGAATCCGGTCACTGTATCAGCTACATCGGTATCAGGGATTTAAGGTTAGATTTTGGTATTAAGTTAGGCTGGTCTTTTAATTTTGGTATTAAGTTGGGCTAAGATTTTAATATATATATAGGTAAAGAGTAAAATACAAATGCGCTTATCGTACGATACGTACGCGATCATCCCAGTCGTTCGATCAGGTGCAGATCTGGTGCGAATTCAATACATATCGCATGTGAAAAAATGGTTAACATGGGGTAGTGTGAAAAATGGCATGGGGTGTGTAGATGGACAAAATCGCATGTGGAAGATTTGAATATCGCATGTGAAAAAATGGCATGGGGTGATGTGAAAAATGGCATGGGGTGTGTAGAATCGCATGTGGAAGATTGAATATCGCATGTCAAAAAATGGCTAGCATGGGGTGTGTAGAATCGCATGTGAAAAAATGGCATGGGGTAATGTGAAAAATGGCATGGGGTGTGTAGAATCGCATGTGGAAAATTGAATATCGCATGTGAAAAAATGGCTAGCATGGGGTAATGTGAAAAATGGCATGGGGTGTGTAGAATCGCATGTGGAAAATTGAATATCGCATGTGAAAAAATGGTTAGCATGTGGTAATGTGAAAAATGGCATATGGTGTGTAGATGGAGAAAATCGAATGTGTAAGATTGAATTCGCACAGCTCGTACAATTCGCATGGAGGTATTAAATCGCATGGGAGATGAAGATCTGACGGCTGGGGTTATCGCGTACGTAATGTACGATAAGCCCTATTGTACGTTAACCGCCCTATATATATATATATATATATATATATATATATATATATATATATATATATATATATATATATATATAATTGTTTAATAAAAATAATTCGAGCGAAACCGAACGATCGACGAGCGAGCGGACCTTTGCTCATGTTTGGATTGAATTTGAATCGAAACGGTCCGAGCGGCTCATTTACAAACTGAGCGAGAACCGAACGAGCATTTTTTGAGCGATCATCGAACGATCCTCGATCGTCGAGCAATTTGGACAGCCATACTGGTCGGAAATCTCAAGCTTCACCACTGCGTTTAGAGACCTGTCGTAACATACGATTCCTCAACACTATTATTCAATAGTAATCAGTTTTTTCGTCTTAATTATTATAACATGTTGAAGTGCGAGGTTGGTTAAGCAATGATAAATACGATATAGATTAATAAACTGCTACTATATAATATTAGTAATTTTTTAAGGCTATAATACTTTTTTTCATATCCTCAGTTTATATATGTGATGAATAAATATTTTAAATATGTTTTTATACTTGTTACTATATATATATATATAGGAAGCCACTAAAATGAAAACCACCCCCAGTTGTAAGAACCGCGAGAACCATTCTCCACCAATCAGATTTTACCACCTCAAAGGGTATATTGGTCATTTACTTAAAACCTGTCATGTGTCATTTTTAGTCTGACTTACAGACATAAATCCGTCACCCCACAAAAAAGCTATTCATTTCTCTCTCTCCCAAATAAGCTTCGTTCACAAGTCCGGTACCCCCTTCCTTCTCCGCCCCTCCTCCCCTCCTGTACCCCTTCCTTCTCAGGTCCACTAGTCCGGTAAACTCTGTATATTTTTTTGCTTCACCACCATCTGATCACTACTACCACCCGGCTACCCCCCTCTTTCTACTTTCTCTCTCTTCGTTTCACCGTCAAACTTTATGGGGGGTTGCTCAGATCTGAACGGGTGTGGCGACAGTGGTTAGAAATGGGTTAGGGTTGCTCAGATCTGAACCGGTGGCCCAAAACAGAGGCGGAAGGCGGTGGTGGGGGCGGTGGTTTGGTGGTGGTTTTGTGGGGAGAACGATGGGGGTTTTGTGCAGAGATCGGTGGTTTTGTGGGGAGAACGGTGGCCCCTCCGTTTCTACAGTAGTCGGCCGGCCACCTAACCGTGGTGGCGGCGCGTGATGCCGGCGGTGGTCTGTGGGGGTTGCGGGCCTGTAACGATGCCGGCATAGGGTTAAAAATGGTGAGTTAAATTTACTTTTGTGTGTGATTATTGGATTATGTGGGGAGATTGAACGTTGCTTTTGTGTGTGTCAATTTTGATTTCAAAATAGATGGTTTTGCAAGTTGATTTCGAAGGAAAATTTTTGCAAATGGATTGTTTTTGCAATTGCTGTTGAGGTTGCTGTGTGACTTTTGATTTTCAAATATATATTCTTGATTTCATATAGATATTTGATGTTGTTGACATTTGCTGTCGAAGGGGAAATGATTTGAATGTCAATTTTGATGCTCTTGACATTTGCTGTTGACATTTGCTGTCGAAGGGGAAATGATTTGAATGGTGCCCGCCGATGCCGGTGGTGCCCCGTGGTGCTCGCGTTGGTGCCGGCGGAGGTGACTTTCACCGATGATGCCCGTCGACCTTTAGTTGTTTGTTTACTGTAGTTGTTTTGTGATTTTGGGTGGCGATGATGAAAAAAAAAACGTAGATTTAGATGACGATGGCGTGGCAAGGACGGCAGAGGGTAGGTTTTTTTAACCTGCAACCCCACTTTTGCAGCCTTTTTATTATCGGATAATCTGAGCCAAATCCCGTTTTTTTTTTCGAGATACACTTTGTTTTGATGTTTTTGTATTTTTTCCACTCTAGTCGATGATGATAACGATATATCTGAGAGACCTCCCGAGTATGCGATTTCTGGGTGCGTTCGTTTTTGCGTAAAAAAGTTTTTGTAAAAAAAAAAAAAGCTAAACCGTAAACTTTTTAACGTAAAACGTAACTGTTTAACGTAAAAACGTAAAACGTAAAACGTAAAAAGTTTTACGTAAAACGTAAAAAGTCTTACGTAAAACGTAAAAGGTAAAAAGTTTTACGTAAAACTTACAACGTAAAAAGTTTGCGTTTTCTGGGTGCGTTCGTGTTGCGTAAAAATGTTTTTGTAAAAAAAATGTTAAACCGTTAAACCGACGCGTAAAACGTAAAAAACCGACGCGTAAAACGTAAAAAACGGGGCGTAAAACGTAAAAAAACCGACGCGTAAAACGTAAAATATCGTTAACGCAAAAAACCGGCGCGTAAAACGTAAAAAAACGTTAACGTAAAAACCCGGGGCGTAAAACGTAAAAACGGCGCTTTGAAAAAACGACGCGTGCAAAAACCGACGCGCAAAAAAAATTGTCTTTTTAAAAAAATCTGAATTTAAAAAGGTTTTTAATAAAAAAATCGTTTTAAAAAACTAAAAGGTAATATAATAAAACCACAAAGTAATATAAAAAAAACAAAAAAGTAATTAAAAAATAATAAAGACAAAAAGACAAAAAAGAGTTATTTTACTAAACTACCCTTTTAGATTAAAATATTAAAGACATAATAAGACAAAATGTATTTAATATTAATTTTTGTTACTTTTAATCTCATCCATCCATCATGTTGATCTAAATGCTAGAAAGTGGTTCCCATGGTTTTTACAACTAGAGGTGGTTTTCATTTTAGCGATCCCCTATATATATATATATATATATATATATATATATATATATATATATATATATATATATAATGTAAGTATCTATAGAATACCCACTTTAATTTAGAAAACCCGGGAAACTCAAAGCTCCCGATTTTTTTTTTCTTGAAAAAATTTACACATGTTATATACATGTTTTTAAGGGTTTTGGGCAAAAAAAAATCAAAAAAGCGCCAAGTAGATATTTTTAAAAAAAATAAACAAGTTTTGGTGTAACACATGTTACAAATATGTTAGATGAATGTAACATGTATTACACCAAAACTTGTTTATTTTTTTAAAAAATATCTATTCGGCGTTTTTTTGATTTTTTTTGCCCAAACCCTTAAAAACATGTATATAACATGTGTAAATTTTTTCAAGAAAAAAAAACATATGGAGCTTTGAGTTTCCCGGGTTTTCTAAATTAAAGTGAGTTTTCTATACATCTTTCCCCTATATATATATATATATATATATATATATATGAGGGTTATTTGAGAACGATATATATTGCAAGAACCGTGAGAATGAATGAGAAAACCAATCAAAAATGAAATTTTTATAATACAAAACTCATTCTAATTAAAATACAACATCAAAAAATAATTCACAACATCAAATAATTCATTTCTCCTCTCAAAATCACTCTTACTAGATTTTTTACACATGCGTAAATATAACAAATTTACACATGTGTAAATGACAAACTTACACATGTGTAAATTTTCATTATTTATGAATTCATGTAAATTTAAACGTGTAAATTTAATTTCTAACATTCCATTCGAATTATAGTGATAAGTGTAAAAAGAAATTTTGAATTTGAATTGTTTTTGACAAAGTTCTCGTGGTTTTTTCATTCATTCTCACGGTTCTCGCGATATTTAGCGTTCTCATTTAAACCTCTCCTATATATATAGCTAATATTAAACAATAATTTAACTAATCTAATTTTGGTTATTATATTAACGTATGTGATACTACAAAATAATATTTTTTTTCTTTATGATAATCCGAGCAAAAGAAAAAAAAACATCGACAATTTGACTCGATGATATTAGCTTAATAATATGAAATACAATGTTTGGAAATAAACAATAATTATTAATAAAGTATCAAATAACATGTATAAGTATATATAAATTTATTAATAATATAACTTCGTTTCTCAACTATTTGTTTTATTATTTCTAGTTAGTAACAACCATCATCATATATTTTATTGATTTAACCCCGTATTTTACACGGGTTTCTAACGTAAATAAAAAAAAAGTACAATGTTATAATTTAATAGTAAATCAAAGTTCATTTTTACAGACAAATCTTGAACTTGAAGACTATATGTGTTAACCGATTACATTATATTTATTCAACCCGTGCAATATATAGTCTTTTTTTAAAAGATATAAGTTTATTTTATTACTTGGTATACAAAATTACATTTATTAACTTGTCTAATGCACAAGGTTTTAAAATAACATAACTTGACATGACGTAAGATTATATTATTTTGATGAAATTAATTGAAAACCACAAAATGTTATTTAGTTATTGCCATACTAAACTATAAGCGAATGCATTTATTCACCAGTTATGAAAAAATGGTTGTTATTTAAAGTGATGTAATGTAATTGAATTCCAGAATTTATATGAATTTACTGAATTCACATTCTAATTTTATTTCAGGAAATATAAATACATTTAATTAAACTTTTTTCTTTAAATTAATTTGTCGACGGATTAGTGAGGGTTTAGCCGTCGTAATGTTTGGAATATTTCGTTAATACATCAGTAACATTGTCTACCGCCACTGGAGAAGACTTCTTAAGAAAACTTATTTGTTGGTAATCCGTCGCTAAGTTGGTCGTCGGTAACCCGTCAAAAACCATATACCCACACCCAAATTATTGAAGCAGCATCACTGATGGATTATCTTTGGTAACTACTTTCACCAGTGGCTTTCCGATTAAATGGATCATGACACTAATTTGTTTAGTAGTGATACCTGTAACTAATGATTTGTGGAATGTTATCAAACTAAAATTGATAATCACCTTCCATCACCGTCCGAAACCACACTCTTACCATACCTTTTAAAGCTAAGGGGCTCAACTTTTGAATTGTTAAGTACTGAACCAGGAAAAGGTCTGAACCATTAAGTGCTGAACCAGTAAGATATTTGAACCATTAAGAGTCAGTATAATACTTAACCATTCAGAGGCAAATGTCTGGCCAATTCAAATTAGAGGTTTTAACCATTTAGACTCAGTATAATACTTAACCATTCAGAGGCAAATGTATGAACCATTCAGACATTTGCTCGTGAACAAACAGTCTGAACCATTAAGGGGGGAGGGGGTGGTTATCACTTGCAAAAATTCCATCACGCACAACATCCAATCAAGTTCCGCCATATCATCAACCATTATTCTATCACTCACAACCATTTTTAGTGGCAATAGTCATCACTCACAACCATTTTTTAGTGGCAATGGTCATCACTCACCACACTTAACAACCCATCACTCACAACCCTTCAACGCGTGAAGAAATCCACGAGTGATAGTGTATAGTGGTGGCGGTGTTTGGTTGTTTTCCACGAGGGATAGTTTGCCATCACGCCGCCACCCCTAATCTCCTAGTGCTGAACTAGTAAGATGTTTAAACCATTAAAAGATTCATTAAGATGTAAACAAACAGCGGGTAAGACTTTGACCTTTTATTTGATGCACTTACCCTCACCCCTTTGTATATGTGACGTCTCAAAAGTTGACACTTTTAAATGTCCGCTACTACCAAAATGGCTTTTGCTGATTTTTAAAGATATTTTTAAAAAGTAAATGATAGCTTTACTTTTTTAAGAAAACAATATTTAACTCTCGAATTCTACTCCTAAATCATATTTTTTATTCATTATAAGGATTAAATCCTCAACAATTAGAAAAGTAAAACCATGGGATTGCTTGACATCCAATAATTTGATATTGCTTGGTGAAAGGCCGTTGCATGATAATTTTATATAGAAAATAAATTACAAAATAATTCTTAGGCTATATGGTGTGGGATAAAGCCTCACGCCATATTAGTGATACGTCAGCGTCAACTGTACAGAGACTCCATTGTTAACTAGCTTGCAGTGACATAAAGCTCTACAAATCCCATGTGATCATTACTCAATTTTATATTTTTAGGTAGATTTTTAAATTAATAAACATATTATAAAAATAATATTAAAACAATATAAAAATAAAACGTTTTATTAAACTAGAATAAAATAAATGCAACCCAACTTAATAAAAAACAATACATTGAAATTTATTTAAAATAAACGGCTTAATTGTTAAAATGGGCACACAAAATTCTCCAAACCGCAAAATGATGGAAGCTTCTGCTCTTATGTAGTTGGTGGTCCACACAGGCTGCCTCAATCATTTGTTCTTCTGTTATGCCCTCTTCGCAGTTCATGACATTGATAAAGAGCATCTCAAAAAGCCCACGAGTTACTTGCATCAAAAGAAGCATTCTGATAATGTGATTCAACTTACGATTGTTTACACCCACTTGTTAACAATAGTGCGTCAAAATCGCGTTCCAAGTAGCAACCTAATCTAAGGGGTGCCATTGCTCCGCAACATGCACCAAACTTGTAGCCAAAACGATGTCTTCTTCCTCAGTCCATCGGTTCGCCATAAAAATGGTTGAAAATATGATAAAGATGATCCAAATTGTAGTGTGAATGATGATGTGTTATAAAAAGGGTGAAGATTGGGGATTTATAAAAGGGATAGTAGGGATAGGATATTATATATATATATATATATATATATATATATATATATATATATATATATATATATATATATATATATAGGGAGCCGCTAGAATGAGAACCACCTCGAGTTGTAAAAATCGCGAGAACTACACCCCACGGAGCGCCGTTCGCCATGATTTTTTTTTACAAGTAGATGTGTATATTATAAACACAGCCGTAAAAATCATGGCGAACGGCGCTCCGTGGGGTGTAGTTTTTTACACCACAAGTTTGGTGAAAAAAAAAAGAAAAAAGAAAAAAAAAATTAAAAACACCAAACTTGTGGTGTAAAGAACTACACCCCGCGGAGCGCCGTTCGCCATGATTTTTTACGGCTGTGTTTATAATACACACATCTACTTGTAAAAAAAAATCATGGCGAACGGCGCTCCGAGGGGTGTAGTTCTCACGGTTCTTACAACTCGGGGTGGTTCTCATTCTAGCAGCCCCCTATATATATATAGGGGATCGCTAGAATGAAAACCACCTCGAGTTGTAAGAACCGCGAGAACTACACCCCACGGAGGGGCGTTCGCCGCGATTTTTTTTTTACAAGTAGATGTGTGCATTATAAACACGGTCGTAAAAAATCACGGTGAATGCCCCTCCGTGGGGTGTAGTTTTTTACACCTCAAGTTTGGTGTTTTTTAATTTTTTTTCTTTTTTCTTTTTTTTTTCACCAAACTTGAGGTGTAAAAAACTACACCCCACGGAGGGGCGTTCGCCGTGATTTTTTTACGGCCGTGTTTATAATGCGCACATCTACTTGTAAAAAAAAAATCGCGGCGAACGCCCCTCCGTGGGGTGTAGTTCTCGCGGTTCTTACAACTCGAGGTGGTTTTCATTCTAGCGGCTCCCTATATATATATATATATATATATATATATATATTGGGTAAGTTGTTAGCTACAGTGTAAGCTATATTGACACGTAGATGACTCACAAACATAATCTTATCCATCCATGTAGAATGTGATGTCATCTTAAAAATTCATACATATTTTACATAAATAATTTAAATTAATAATGTTGTAATTTTCATGACTTTTGTATTTATTTATTGAATTTTATTTGTTTGAGGCAATTTCTATAATTAAAATAAATAATACATAGAATTAATTTTTGTGAAGTCATATAGATTTAATATTTGTGTTGTGTATATATTTACTAAAAGTCTACAATTAATTGAAAAGTTTGACTTGCAACGGTTTATGAGACCAAACTACGATTACTAAATACAAAACTGTGATAAGACGTGGATTCAGTATTAGGATTAATAAATGCAAAATATATTTACAAAACTACGATTAATTAATTTTTGTGAAGTCATATAGATTTAATATTTGTGATCGTAATAATGGAGGTGTTAATCCCCTATGAGGGCACCTTCTGGAGATCATGTTAAGTTGGTCAAATGATGAGTCAAAGTTTTATTAAATAAAGAGTCAAAACACAGTTTTTCGTAATTAACGTAAAATGAACTTTTAAGTATCAAAACCCTAATTTTTGACATTATATCAGTTTGTATAACATATTAGGACATGTTAGATCATGTCCAACCCGTCATATCCTGCTTAGAGCTCGGTTCGCAACCAAAAGTCAAACAGTTTGACTTTTGCTTTGAATTTCGATTCTAACCCGTTTAAGTTAGTTTAGCTACTGATTTGAAGTTGTTTTATGATCATGTTATTGTATGGAATAACCCTCTGAGGTTATACCATTTGATCATATCGTTTGTCGGGTTTTTATGCAAGTTCACATTATATGCCTAAATAATGACTAAAATGCCCTTTTTGTTGCTCATAAATTGGCTTTGAAACATAATGAACATATAAACTGAGTTTGAAAGTTATGTAACATTATATTAAACATGTTTTGGAATATTGGACTTAACATAGACTCACCAATCACCAGATGCCGCCTATGCGCGTACGTTTGACTTATATAACATAGTTTATATAAGTTAGTTGAATAAGGTCAAAACCTTTCTAAATCAGTTCTAATCAGAATATACGATTGTTTGACCCGTATTATACGAGTCATAGTACTCGTGAGGGTGCAAACCATTTTCTGTCCGGTCTCCGCTTAATCTAGCGAACCGTACCTATTTATTATAAGTTATCTGGTCCAAGTCATATGACTTGAATAAGACCCGTTAACATTCTAACTGATCATAGTTCCATCCATTCCAGACTAGGAGCCTCCAGTAAATTGCGCCTGTATTAGTTACTTTGATTTAACGGCTGTGCTTAATATATCTTTGGATTGTAAAGATAAGCTTAGGTAAATACTCTTAGCCTATTTTCCCTATACGAGTTTGGGATACGGTAAAATATTAGCGCTTGGTCGGGAATGGGATCAATGACTAATGATGTCCAAAATCCAAATAATTCGTTTTAATCCATTATGCTTGATAACTTAAACATTGGGGGTTAATGCTACTGTGTACTGGATATCCACGGCTCACTTAATTGCAAGTGGCCACGACCTAAGCGCGGGGTGTCGGCATACACTTTCGTACACTTTTGTTAATTGCATATTGGAATTTGCAACTGTCACACCCCGATCTCCACGTGTCACCGGTGGGCCCGGTGTGGGGTACAGTGACGTAGTTGGCATCGTCATAGACAAACAACACAACATAATAATGCACAGCGGAAGCAGAAATAGATTCATTTCAACTTTAATTAAAATGTAATAATAAATATCACAAGTAGTTGAAACGGATCCACAGGCGGATCAAATAAAATAAGATATATTGTTCAACAGTTTATTGTCGTCCGAGCTTGCGAGACTATTGTGGACGCTCTTTAGGAAACAACCAGCCTAGTACGTATAGTACCTGCACTTAACCTTTTGGAAAAATACGTCAGTTTACACTGGTAAATACAAATTAACTGACTCATTTTAAAAATGATTGAAAATTTATTTAAATGCACATGGCATAAAATATTTTTATAACTTGGGATAATTATGCAACATAAACTTGTGAACGAATTACATGCTACTCGTACGTTTGGTAGCCCGGGATCTTGTCCGGGTTAAAGATTAATTGACACACCACATTAATGAGTTATACATGACGAGTGTACGCCTACACCCCATGCTCAGGTCGTGGCCATCTCGTAAGATAATGCCAAGGATATCCGGGACACGGTCAATAACCCCCCAAATGCTTAAAGTAAAACAAGACTGTTTAAACGAGCCGAACAAACTATTCCAACTGGACACCCAAGGGTGCAGGATTTGTGCGCTCGATCAAGCGGTATTCTATATACCGTACCCCAAGCCCGTATAGGGAAAATAAGTCAAAATGTATTTACCTGAGTAAGTATGAATCACAACTGGTAAGTGTAGATAGCTTTTACTGGGCCTCCTATTCTGGAACAAAGGTTTATATTAACCTATTAGATTCCTAACGGGTCTTTATTTAAGCCTAAGCTTAGACCGGTTAGTTTTAATGACGATACGGTACAAGTGCACGATTAAGCGAAAGACCGGATAGAATGTGATTTAGACCCGACAAGCTTGAATACTTGTATAATATGGGTATACTAAATACATTCTGGATTTTGAGATAAAAATGATAACGTTTGACCCGTTTCGGTCAATTTACGCAAACTAGTTACGTAAACCGAACCGAGCGCTAAAGAGCGTTACGGGTAGCCAAATGAGTCATATGCAAGTTCCCTGAGATAATATGCTTTAAATGTGATATAATATCAGCAAGTTATGTTCTATTATGCCACGAATGAATTTAAACTCAATTTATGCCTTATAAGGGCATTTTGGTCATTTAAAATGTTATAAAAGAGTCATATTGAAAATCTGAGTTACGGGTCTGATTTGTACAGTAAATATACTTAGTTTGACATGTTATAACAGTAGGGTATGACCCATAAACAAAACTTATCATTTAAAAATCAAACTATGCACCGTAGGGGTATTTTAGTAATTTCACAAGGGCTAAAATATCAAAACTGGAAATCTGAGTTCAAAGACTTATACTTACTGTTATTTTATAAAAATATACTAAATACATCAGTAGGTATGAGTCTTATATGTTTAATATGAGTATAACGCTTAAAAATGCGATTTAGAGCCGTTTCCGGGTTTTCAAAAGAAAGCTGAGATTTTTATATTTCCAGAATGTTTAAAACAATCTATTTAACAAATAAAATCAGTGGAAAAAGGTTTGGGGTCAAAAGAATGTATAAAACTCATTTTATGGCTTAAACGGTCAAAACCGGCATTAACCGAATCGACTTAGCGACCTATGATACGATCAGCCAAAAATTAAATAAAAATCTTCAAAAATCCCAAAATATTATATAACATCAGTGGGTAAAAAGTTTTATATCAAAACGTGGCCTGAAATAGGTTATACGCGAAATGCGCCGTTTATTAAACATAAAGATATAGTTTTACGATATCGGCCATAACTCAAAATCTGGACCACCAACTGATCTCAAATTTTCGGTGCAAGTTTATAAATTAGTAATAAAGATTTCTACTCTTTCACTTTTCCAAAAATCACGTTTTATATCAAAAAGGGCAAAATAGTCAACTTTTAAGCATAATCGGAAACATGCATATGAATCGGTTAAGTATAGACTCAAGATGTAAAAATTCCAGAAAGTTAAACCAAAATAAAAATGGTCAAAAATAAACTCTAATACAGATCTCAAAAATGCATGCACGGATCCGAATCGATAGTCTACGAAAAAGTCGTTTTTATAAGACTTTCGGTTCCGATCCGAGTTTATACCAAAGATTGTCGAGCTAATCATGATAAAACATATTCTTACATTTATTATAAAGTCATTTTGATGATCAAACTGATTGCATGTCATCTACATTACCATTTATGCTATATTTCGCAAAAACAATTTCTGTTGACTTTTTAAGAACAACTTTGACTCGACAAATAGCATGCTTAGAGTGGGAATCAGAGAATACCCTTTTGAGGGTTTGTTTCCCACTTAAATACCAACTTATAAGTGGTTTCAATTTGAGAAATGACAGAGCCAAACTCGCTTAATCGAAAAGTCAAACTATATGAACAACGGTTTGACTTTTAACTAATAATCAAAGCTAGAACGAATTAGAGGACGATATGAGTGCTTACAAAGGTCCTAATGAAGCCTAGAAAGCACTTGGAAGTTGCCTTGCCGACCAGAATGCTCCTGGAATTGCCTTGTGAGGTTTTGAAAGTTTGGTGTTCTTGTTTCTCTAACACAAGTGCTCAAATGTGAAGCTTTGATCAACTTAAATGGGGAATTCAGGTGTTACAAGAGGCTCACAAGTGTCCCTTATTGCATGTCCATCTATTGGTGAGAAATGGAGGTGATCACAGCTGTTTTGCACTCAAATTCGGACCCAAAATGACTTAATTCGCGAATTCTGCATCTGGGCTTGGGTCGCGGCCCGCATTAGGCAGCCCAGGCGGGCCGCCTGGCTTCTGCAGCTGTCAAACTTTTGCCAAACTTGGCAGCTTTGGTCCCTGTCTTTGCAAACGAGGTTTCGGCTATTTATCTTGACTCGTAAACCCTCAAACTTGGTTTCTAAGAACCTTGGGACATTTACCAACATGGTAATATCCTCGGTTAACTTTGCGCTCACCCGAAAAGCCATGAAATTCGACGTTGACGCTTTTAACCCTTCAAGTACGGTTTTGGCCATAACTTTCTCATACGATAACGAAACTTCACGAAATTTTTACCCCATATTCTAGTGAGTACATTTTAGCATTACAAAGCTTCGGGTCTGCCAAAAGTTCACTCAGAGGTATAAATTCAACATGTTGACACTTTTGGCCCCTATAGTTTGTAATTCCTCACTTTTGTGCAATTTCCGCTTCGTATGATCCATGATCCATCCGTTTAAGGTTATAAACATTATGTAGGGTTATCATAGAGTCTATTTATCCATTGTTGACACTTTGGACCCTTACGTTCCATAGTTTTCACTGTTTGTCAACTTTAGCCCCTCTAAAGTATGTTTTCACATACCGGAACCCTATGACACGTGTCAATACATTATTGGACGCAACTTTTCGAGGTGTTACATCCTCACCCCCTTAAAAGAAATCTCGACCTCGAGATTTACTGAAACAAATGAGGATATTTCTCTTTCATCGTGGATTCCACTTCCCACGTGTATTCGGGACCTCTACGGGCATCCCATTTGACCTTAACAATAGGCACATGCTTCCTTCGAAGCTTCTTCACCTGTCGATCCTCAATCGACAAAGGTTTTTCCACGAACTTCAAACTCTCATCTATGTGTATATCTGTGTGCGGTATAACCAATGATTCGTCAGCGAAACACTTCTTCAAATTACAGATGTGGAACACATTATGAATAGCGCTAAGTTCTTCAGGCAAGTTTAACTTATAAGCAACTGCCCCGACACGTTCGATAATCTCAAAAGGTCCTATGTATCTCGGGCTTAGCTTGCCTTTCTTACCAAATCGCATCACCCCTTTCCAGGGCGATACTTTGAGCAATACCTTATCACCTACATCGAAGTGAAAATCCTTGCGCTTCGGATCCGCATAACTTTTCTGCCTATCCCTGGCAGCTTTCAAACGATCGCGAATCTGCACGATTTTGTCCGTCGTCTCAAAAACGATATCTGGTCCTGACAGTTGGACATCTCCAACTTCTGCCCAACAGATGGGCGATCTACACCTTCTACCATATAAGGCCTCAAAAGGCGCAGCTTTTATGCTGGAATGGTAGCTATTGTTGTAGGAGAATTCAATTAGTGGTAGGTTCTTATCCCAACTACCACCCAAGTCGATCGCACATGCACGCAGCATGTCTTCCAAAGTTTGAATAGTATGCTCACTCTGGCCATCAGTCTGAGGATGATAAGCCATACTAAAATTCAAACGAGTGCCCAATGATTGTTGGAAACTCTTCCAAAAATGCGACGTATATCTAGTATCTCTATCGGAGATAATAGATACAGGTATACCATGCAACGCTACAATCTTATCAACGTATAACTAAGCTAACATATCGGAGCTATACGTCTCCTTGATGGGTAGAAAATGAGCTGACTTAGTCAGTCTATCTACTATGACCCATATGGTATCATTTCCCTTTTTCGTCTTGGGCAACTTGGTGATGAAATCCATTGTCACCATTTCTCATTTCCACTTGGGAATTTCAGGTTGTTGAAGCAAACCTGACGGCTTCTGATGCTCAGCCTTGACTTGCGCACAAGTCAAACATTTAGCTACATGCTCAGCTACAGACTTTTTCAAACCAATCCACCAGTAGTTTGACTTCAGATCCTGGTACATCTTGTCAGCTCCAGGATGAACGGAATATTTAGAGCTGTGGGCTTCCTGGAGGATAACATCCCGAAGTCCTCCATAAACTGGAACCCATATTCGTCCGTTCAGTCTTAGCATTCCTTCTTTGTCGTAGGATAACTGCTCCTCAGTTACTCCTAACTTCTCTTCAGGATAGTTAGCTTCCAACACAGCTTCCTTCTGTGCGGCTAACACCCTTTCATTCAAATTATTCCTTATTTCAATGCGCTTGGCATTGATTCTGATCGGTTTCACCCTTTCTTTCCTGCTTAAGGCGTCGGCAACTACATTGGCCTTGCCTGGATGGTATCTTATCTCACAGTCATAATCATTTAAAGTTTCCATCCATCGCCTCTGACGCATGTTCAATTCTTTCTGATTGAACAGATGTTGAAGACTCTTGTGATCCGAATAAATTATACACTTGGTTCCATACAAGTAATGTCTCCATAGCTTCAATGCAAATACAACCGCACCCAATTCCAAATCGTGGGTGGTGTAGTTCTTCTCATGCACCTTTAATTGTCGAGAAGCGTAGGCAATGACTTTGCCTCTTTGCATGAGTACACAGCCCATACCAGTGTGCGATGCATCGCAATACACCACAAATTCTTCTATGCCATCGGGTAATGTCAACACTGGCGCATTGCTCAACTTCTTCTTCAAAATGTCAAAGGATTCCTGCTGCTTAGGGCCCCAATCAAACTTAATCTTCTTACGAGTCAACGAAGTTAGGGGCGCAGCAATTCTTGAAAAGTTCTCAATGAATCGCCTATAGTATCCTGCCAATCCGAGGAAACTGCGAATCTCGGTAGGCGTCTTTGGCTCCTGCCAATTCATGACTGCTTCTACTTTAGCGGGATCTACTTGGATACCACGCTCGCTTACTATATGTCCAAGGAACTGGACTTCTCGAAGCCAAAATTCACACTTCGAAAATTTGGCATAAAGTTTCTCCTGATGCAGAAGTTTGAGAATACAACGAAGGTGTTTCTCATGGTCAGCTTGGTTCTTCGAGTAGATAAGGATGTCGTCAATAAAGACGATGACGAATTTATCTAGATAAGGCTTGCAGACGCGATTCATGAGATCCATGAATGCGGCTGGTGCGTTAGTGAGCCCAAAAGGCATCACTAGGAACTCGTAATGTCCATAACGAGTCCTAAACGTTGTCTTGTGCACATCTTCATCTTTGACTTTCAACTGATGATAACCTGACCTCAGGTCGATCTTTGAGAAGTAGCTTGCTCCTTGCAGCTGATCGAACAGATCGTCGATCCTGGGTAACGGGTACCTATTCTTGATAGTGACTTTATTAAGCTCACGGTAATCGATGCACAGACGCATCGATCCATCCTTCTTTTTAACGAACAAGATTGGCGCTCCCCAAGGAGACGAGGTAGGTCTAATAAATCCTTTAGCTAACAAATCATCCAACTGCGTCCTCAACTCCTTCATCTCCGTTGGTGCCAATCTATATGGTGCTCTTGCTACAGGCGCTGCACCTGGAATGATGTCTATTCGAAACTCCACTTGCCTGTCCGGTGGCAAACCGGGTAGTTCTTCAGGGAATACTTCTGGGTATTCTGAGGTAACGGAGATATCTTCGATCCTAGGCTTCGGCTTATCAATAGTGACTTGTGCCATATAAATGACACATCCCTTCTGCAGACATCTGGATGCCTTGAGCATGGACACTTGCTCAGGCAATCCATGCTGGGTATCTCCCTGGATAGTAAGTGTCTCACCCGACGGAGTCTTCACTATCACTTGCTTTCTGTTGCACAGAATCTGGGCTTGGTTATGCGATAACCAATCCATGCCTATCACTATATCGAATCCAGCTAGCTTAAAGGGAAGCAAGGATAACGGGAATGAATGATTCCTAATGGATATAACACATCCATCTAGAACAGTCGAGGCGGTTTCTATGGTTCCATCGGCTAATTCCACCTCATACTTCACACTTAAGGTTTTAACAGGTAGGTTTAGCAATTTACAGAACTTATCATCTACAAATGACTTATCAGCTCCTGAATCAAATAGGACTCTAGCAAAAACATCGTTTACAAGAAAAGTACCTGTAATGACGTTGTCATCAAGAACTGCTTCCTTGGCGTCCATTCTGAAGACTCTCGCATTAGTCTTCTTTCCCTCATCGGCTTTCTTCGCATTCTTTGGGCAATTTGGCCGGATGTGCCCTTTCTCATTGCAACCAAAACAAGTTGCATCCTTAAGCCTCTTGCAATCTAATGTCTTATGGTCTGGGGACTTACAAATCCCACATAATCTCTGCTGAGATTGAGATTTGGACTCCTGCCTGCATCTCCCAAAATGATGCTTCCTGCAAACTTTGCACCTGGGTTTTTCACCCGACTGATGATCTCCTTTCTTGAATCCCGACCCTTTCCTGTGGTCGTTGTTCCCTCGGTGTCGTTTCTCCGACCTTCGTGAGGTGTCGTCCTCACGTTTCCTCTTGTTTTCCTCCGAGCTCTTAATAGCTCTCAATCTGACCACATCCTGAGTGAGTGAGAGAGATAGATCAGCTACTGATCTGAATGTCGTAGGCCTTGATGCCTTGACGCTCGCCTTGATCTCTGGTGCCAAGCCCCCAATAAAACGGGCGATCCTTCTTGGCTCTGGGGTTACCAAATATGGCACTAATCAAGATAAGGTGTTGAAGGTGGTGAGATATGCCTGACAGTCGAGGTTCTTCATTACCAGGGATACGAAATCTGATTCGATCCTTTCGACTTCGTGCTGAGGGCAGAAATTTTCTTTGATCAGGGCTACAAACTGATCCCATGTCATACCGTACAGTGTGGCCTTACCGGCAGCTTGTAGGAGTGATTTCCACCATGCTAGAGCATCTCCTTTGAATGACTGGGACACGTACTTTACTACGTCCCGATCAGCACACCCGCTGATATCAACGACCGTATCCATCTCATCTAACCACGTCATGCAATCAACTGCTCCTTTTTCCCCAGTGAAATCTCTGGGTTTGCATGAAACGAAATATTTGTACGTACAGGACTTGCTGTGCGCATCATGCTTCTGCTTGATTTCTTGCTTTGGGACACTGTTGTGGTTGGAGGATTGATTATCCTCATCATTCTTCTTCGGCTCATCTTTCATAGAAGGCGGCTTACTATGAGCCTCCGAATGAGTCTTGGGCTTGACGTGCGATATGGTTCGGGTCCTACTCCGAGTCCCGCTAGATTCTCTGAATTGCCTATCAATAGCTTTGGCAACAGCGTTTTCTACCAGTGCTTGCAGTTCCGCACCAGTTACGTGAATCTTTGTGTTATCTGGGTGCTCCCCAGAACGACTGTTTGTTTCTTCCGATTTTGCCATGTAGCTTTAAGCTACAATAAAGTAAGGACAAGGTCTATTTAGAAACCTAACAGTATTATCGTTCTTGACGAATTATTAACCATGGTATTAATAACCATAATAGTTAATTTATTTAATTTCATTCAGCACTTTTAATAGCAACTATATCATAGAATGAAATATATATATTGGCATAATAGGCCTAGTCACTTCGGACAACTTCTAAATTTTAAATTTAGATTCTTATAGGATCAAAATTTGTATAATTAAACAAATAATCCTTTACTTGGCAGGGAGTCATAAACCACAACTGCCTTTTTGTTTTATATGACATAGTCATAACCCGTAGGCATCAAGTCATTACCAGACTTGTATACAGATATAATCTGTAGATAATGTATTAAAAAGGGTGGCTTGTGTGATTTTACAGATCACGCTTGGCCAAGAATGTTAACATGTTTACAGATGTTAACAGGGAATCGAATCTTTTTAACCAGGTTTTACCATATTGGCCAGGCCTTTTAATAAGACATTCAAGCTAGGTTTTACCTTTAAGATCCTTGTTAAATGGTAAATCAAAATAACAATTGATATTTTTCATCTATTTGAATATTATATTCATGCACATAGATAAAATGAAAAACTTAAATTAACCATTTAAATAAAGTAAACTAGTACAACTTTGCCCTAAACGGGACTTTTAATTCGAATAACATGCCCACGCATGGGCTAAACCAAATAACAAACAACAAACAAACAAAACAACAAAACAAACCCACGCAGGGGTTAAACAGAAACAACATACCCACGCAGGGGTAGAACAAGAGAAATATACCCACGCAGGGGTAGAATACAGGAATAAATGTCCATGCAGGGACATGAGCAAATGAGCTAACAAACAAAGGATTTAATAATCCTTCTTACCCTTACCCTTGATCAAGTCAACCATCTTCTTAAACATTCCGCGGTTGTGTCGGCGATCTTCCCGCATTTCCTGTCACAACTCACGTCGCACGTCGTTTATCCCTTGCAGGATTTCTTGGACTTGCGGTGGCGACATCATTGGCGCCGGCGGCGGTGGCTGATACTGCTGTGGCTGTGGAGGCTGCGGCTGCTGGTATCCCGGTGGGAATCCAAAAGTAGATTGCCCCGTGGCCCAAGTGCCTCCAAATGGACCTTCAGGTGGGAGAGAGCTGTAGTTTGACGCTATCCAGTACGGGTCTCCTGTATAATCATAACCCTGAGGGTATATCTGCTCAAATGGGTTGAACGGTGCCGAGCTAGCGTAAGCCGGGATTGGCTCTCCAAAGTTCTGCGGCGGCAGTGGCGCGATCGGTGCAGAAGTAACCTCTGAGACGAGATGCGGGGACTCTCCCATCTCTGACTCCTCGTGGAGCGGCGAGTAGCGGCTGCTACCAACATGCGGAGGGGTGCCAATGCGAATCCCTCCTCGCGTAGACATACGGGCGTTCCTCCTTGGCCTCTGAGGCAGAGGAGGCAAAACCGGTGGTGGTGGCGGCGGCGGAGTGACCACGTCGCGCCAGAATCCCTCAGAAGGATCCTGCTGCTGAGGTTGCTGCTGAAGCTGCTGCTGCTGGGAGTGATGCTGCGAGTGCACGGGAGAGCTGTGGTAGGACTGGTGCGTGGGAGCGTTATGGTAGCTAGGGGTATAAGCCCAGTCGTGCTGCTTAAACCTCTCCTCGTAGCTGTCAACACCATTGTAGGGTGATCCCCTGAACGGTGACCCATCAGATATCTCAATGGGGTGGTTTGGAGTGCCAGACGGTGGCATGGAGGGATCGGTGTCCTCATCGACCTCCATCTCATTGCCACCCGAGAAGTGGTCTTCAGGTCCGAGTGGGTTATGGCCCACTGGTTCTTCCAAATAGGCATCATGGTTGTACAGGCCCTGATAAACGGGTGCTGGGTAGTCATAAGGTGACTGGGGTAGAGGAATGAAGGATCCGGGGGAGTTGTGGGGCCCATTTTCAGAGTGAGGCCCAAAAGAGTGGGGTAGGGAAGGTGAGGTACTCAGTGATACCGAGTGTCTGGCTGGTTCAGCAAATGATCTCCAAAGATCTTGGGCAGCAGTGTTGTGGGATGCTGATGGGGTTCGCCTATGCGAAGGCCCTGCCTCGTGGTCATGTGAGGTGACGAATCCTCCTCGTCCCCTTCCTCGTACTCGTGGCGGCATTTTGAACCTGTCACAAATCAAACAAGTTGCACAACAAAATATATATGAGACAAAGCTAGAAAATAAAAATAAACGAAATTTTGAACATTTCCTAAGTTCTTTGTCTAGACTCGAAAATCGAGGAATGTGCAATTGTGTAACTAAGATTAAACACAAAAGACTAGTGTTTAATTCACTCAGCGTTGGCTCTGATACCAACCTGTCACACCCCGATCTCCACGTGTCACCGGTGGGCCCGGTGTGGGGTACAGTGACGTAGTTGGCATCGTCATAGACAAACAACACAACATAATAATGCACAGCGGAAGCAGAAATAGATTCATTTCAACTTTAATTAAAATGTAATAATAAATATCACAAGTAGTTGAAACGGATCCACAGGCGGATCAAATAAAATAAGATATATTGTTCAACAGTTTATTGTCGTCCGAGCTTGCGAGACTATTGTGGACGCTCTTTAGGAAACAGCCAGCCTAGTACGTATAGTACCTGCACTTAACCTTTTGGAAAAATACGTCAGTTTACACTGGTAAATACAAATTAACTGACTCATTTTAAAAATGATTGAAAATTTATTTAAATGCACATGGCATAAAATATTTTTATAACTTGGGATAATTATGCAACATAAACTTGTGAACGAATTACATGCTACTCGTACGTTTGGTAGCCCGGGATCTTGTCCGGGTTAAAGATTAATTGACACACCACATTAATGAGTTATACATGACGAGTGTACGCCTACACCCCATGCTCAGGTCGTGGCCATCTCGTAAGATAATGCCAAGGATATCCGGGACACGGTCAATAACCCCCCAAATGCTTAAAGTAAAACAAGACTGTTTAAACGAGCCAAACAAACTATTCCAACTGGACACCCAAGGGTGCAGGATTTGTGCGCTCGATCAAGCGGTATTCTATATACCGTACCCCAAGCCCGTATAGGGAAAATAAGTCAAAATGTATTTACCTGAGTAAGTATGAATCACAATTGGTAAGTGTAGATAGCTTTTACTGGGCCTCCTATTCTGGAACAAAGGTTTATATTAACCTATTAGATTCCTAACGGGTCTTTATTTAAGCCTAAGCTTAGACCGGTTAGTTTTAATGACGATACGGTACAAGCGCACGATTAAGCGAAAGACCGGATAGAATGTGATTTAGACCCGACAAGCTTGAATACTTGTATAATATGGGTATACTAAATACATTCTGGATTTTGAGATAAAAATGATAACGTTTGACCCGTTTCGGTCAATTTACGCAAACTAGTTACGTAAACCGAACCGAGCGCTAAAGAGCGTTACGGGTAGCCAAATGAGTCATATGCAAGTTCCCTGAGATAATATGCTTTAAAGGTGATATAATATCAGCAAGTTATGTTCTATTATGCCCCGAATGAATTTAAACTCAATTTATGCCTTATAAGGGCATTTTGGTCATTTAAAATGTTATAAAAGAGTCATATTGAAAATCTGAGTTACGGGTCTGATTTGTACAGTAAATATACTTAGTTTGACATGTTATAACAGTAGGGTATGACCCATAAACAAAACTTATCATTTAAAAATCAAACTATGCACCGTAGGGGTATTTTAGTAATTTCACAAGGGCTAAAATATCAAAACTGGAAATTTGAGTTCAAAGACTTATACTTACTGTTATTTTATAAAAATATGCTAAATACATCAGTAGGTATGAGTCTTATATGTTTAATATGAGTATAACGCTTAAAAATGCGATTTAGAGCCGTTTCCGGGTTTTCAAAAGAAAGCTGAGATTTTTATATTTCCATAATGTTTAAAACAATCTATTTAACAAATAAAATCAGTGGAAAAAGGTTTGGGGTCAAAAGAATGTATAAAACTCATTTTATGGCTTAAACTGTCAAAACCGGCATTAACCGAATCGACTTAGCGACCTATGATACGATCAGCCAAAAATTAAATAAAAATCTTCAAAAATCCCAAAATATTATATAACATCAGTGGGTAAAAAGTTTTATATCAAAACGTGGCCTGAAATAGGTTATACGCGAAATGCGCCGTTTATTAAACATAAAGATATAGTTTTACGATATCGGCCATAACTCAAAATCTGGACCACCAACTGATCTCAAATTTTCGGTGCAAGTTTATAAATTAGTAATCAAGATTTCTACTCTTTCACTTTTCCAAAAATCACGTTTTATATCAAAAAGGGCAAAATAGTCAACTTTTAAGCATAATCGGAAACATGCATATGAATCGGTTAAGTATAGACTCAAGATGTAAAAATTCCAGAAAGTTAAACCAAAATAAAAATGGTCAAAAATAAACTCTAATACAGATCTCAAACATGCATGCACGGATCCGAATCGATAGTCTACGAAAAAGTCGTTTTTATAAGACTTTTGGTTCCGATCCGAGTTTATACCAAAGATTGTCGAGCTAATCATGATAAAACATATTCTTACATTTATTATAAAGTCATTTTGATGATCAAACTGATTGCATGTCATCTACATTACCATTTATGCTATATTTCGCAAAAACAATTTCTGTTGACTTTTTAAGAACAACTTTGACTCGACAAATAGCATGCTTAGAGTGGGAATCAGAGAATACCCTTTTGAGGGTTTGTTTCCCACTTAAATATCAACTTATAAGTGGTTTCAATTTGAGAAATGACAGAGCCAAACTCGCTTAATCGAAAAGTCAAACTATATGAACAACGGTTTGACTTTTAACTAATAATCAAAGCTAGAACGAATTAGAGGACGATATGAGTGCTTACAAAGGTCCTAATGAAGCCTAGAAAGCACTTGGAAGTTGCCTTGCCGACCAGAATGCTCCTGGAATTGCCTTGTGAGGTTTTGAAAGTTTGGTGTTCTTGTTTCTCTAACACAAGTGCTCAAATGTGAAGCTTTGATCAACTTAAATGGGGAATTCAGGTGTTACAAGAGGCTCACAAGTGTCCCTTATTGCATGTCCATCTATTGGTGAGAATTGGAGGTGATCACAGCTGTTTTGCACTCAAATTCGGACCCAAAATGACTTAATTCGCGAATTCTGCATCTGGGCTTGGGTCGCGGCCCGCATTAGGCAGCCCAGGCGGGCCGCCTGGCTTCTGCAGCTGTCAAACTTTTGCCAAACTTGGCAGCTTTGGTCCCTGTCTTTGCAAACGAGGTTTCGGCTATTTATCTTGACTCGTAAACCCTCAAACTTGGTTTCTAAGAACCTTGGGACATTTACCAATATGGTAATGTCCTCGGTAACTTTGCGCTCACCCAAAAAGCCATGAAATTCGACGTTGACGCTTTTAACCTTTCAAGTACGGTTTTGGCCATAACTTTCTCATACGATAACGAAACTTCACGAAATTTTTACCCCATATTCTAGTGAGTACATTTTAGCATTACAAAGCTTCGGGTCTGCCAAAAGTTCACTCAGAGGTATAAATTCAACATGTTGACACTTTTGGCCCCTATAGTTTGTAATTCCTCACTTTTGTGCAATTTCCGCTTCGTATGATCCATGATCCATCCGTTTAAGGTTATAAACATTATGTAGGGTTATCATAGAGTCTATTTATCCATTGTTTACACTTTGGACCCTTACGTTCCATAGTTTTCACTGTTTGTCAACTTTAGCCCCTCTAAAGTATGTTTTCACATACCGAAACCCTATGACACGTGTCAATACCTTATTGGACGCAAATTTGCGAGGTGTTACAGCAACTCCACGCAAAAGCCTAGTAGTCTAGATATTCATTTTTTTTGTTAATTTCCGATCCGCCTGTGGATATTTCGTACACTTCCCGTCTGTATATTATTTTGAACTTTCAGACACTTGTACTTTGTGATAATTATTTTATAATCCTAAGACTTTTGCAGTGCTATATGTGAAAATCTATATAAATCGTCACGCATAAACCCCAAGTCCGGGCCTACAGGGAAATCAGGGTGTGACACTACCCCCAGGGCTGGCTCTTGGGCAGGCCAACCCGTGCCGTCGCTCGAGACCCAAATTTTCAAAGGGTCCGAAAAGTTTTTATAAGTTTTATATTTAATATATGCATTCATTTATTATACATAAAAGTCTTGGTGGTGGAGTGAAAAAAACCATCTTGGCTCAACCACCAAGGTCTTATTTTTTTTTATTCATTTCCTCCTACTACAATTTTGGGCCCAGTTTTTTATTTCACCCGAGACTTAATTATTTTGAGAGTTCTCAAAGACTGCTCTGAATACCCACACCGAAAAGCCTTGGTATAATATTCAGTAATATATGTAACCTCACATAATGAAATTTCCGTGACATCACACGGAGTTGACCAGAGTTTCTATTAAACAAGTAATGATGCTCTAAAATAAATGTAGCATTTATATGTGGAAAGGAGCATTAAATTAGAATTGGTTGACTAAAAATCCAACTTCTATAAATTTGTGGTAGATGGGTTACTATGAGTTCACATTACAAACGTGTCTTAAAGCAACAATATTCTAAGGGAGATGGCGAATTCTTTGTTCAAAATTGTTCTTCTTGTCACATTGGTGCTTAGTACTCCTGGTTATTCCCTTCATTCTCTAACTCTATTTCAAGATTTATCAACATGTACCATTTTTTTAACCAAAGAATCCATAATAACATATGTTAGTCATCTTTTGCTGTTGCAGTATTAGGAGCTAAAGTCGAAAAACCGTCTAATACGGTCATCAACGGTGTTTCAAAGTTGATTAAACCCGCACCTGCTCCAAATACTTTCGAGCGTAGTCGTCCTTGTTTAAGAAGGGTTCCGGATTGTTTCACATTCTGCCCGCAGTTTACGGTTCCGTTATGCTTGGACCGATATTGTCGATGCATTTATCCATAAGAGTCATGTTGTACATGGTGTTTGATTGTGCAGATGAAATCTGAATCAATTTAAGTATGCCCAAGATTATTAATGAACGAAAACAAATTTTGGTGCAAAGTTTGCTTACATTTTCTTTAAAATTATTATATGTTGGGTGATAGGGAAAATTACGCAAAATAGCCATTGTGTGAGTGTTTTATACTTTTAATTAAATTTGTAGTCTATTTACATTTACTTAATTATCATTTTAAGTTCTGTAACATTACACATACCATAAATTAGTTATGAAGTACCACTACTAAACAAATGAGTATCACCGACGGTTCATTCCGTCGGAAATCTATCCGTGAAGGTAGTTACCGTTGGTAATACATGCATGGGTACATGGACTCTTTCTTGTGAATATATACAAAGCATATGTGCTTTGTTCAGACACACATAAAATTGTACATAAACCGTAAACGACACAAATACCCAGAAAAATCTCTTAACTTCTCTGCGCCGTGTTCACCTAGGTAGCGCGAAATCTATTTTATGAGAACCTTTTTCTAAACATAATTCCTAGCAGGGGCGGACCTAATGAAGGTCCAGGCGTAGCACGGGCTACGGCTCAACTTTTTTCCGATAGTGTAATTTTTTTTTTTTTTGATTTTTATACTAAGGACAACTCTAAACAACTACGAGGACACTCCTAAATTTTTTTTTTTACAAACCAATAATAAGCCCAGTTGGTGATGATGATACAAACCCAAATCATAAGCCCAAAGAACTAAATAATAGCACATTAGATTAGCCCAACTAAGTAAAAGATTTTTCGAAATCGAAGCTTGTCAAGACGGATTTGCGCAATCGAATCGGCCCGGAATTTTTGAACGATGCTACGGTTTATGCGGTCGAAAAGAATTTTTTACTTTATTTATTTATTGTTGTTTTTTTAATATTGTATGATTGCACGGTAAAAAAAATTGGGATACCCCTGAATTAATGTTCTAGTTCCGCCACTAATTCCTAGCCATCGTTACTTTATTTTTTGGTTGTTTTCTTTTATTGTAATTTGTTTAGTCCTTTAGTTTATGTAATTGCTTAACCTGTAATCTGTATCTCATTACTTTGTATTGTAATTCAATTTATATGTTTAGTTTATTTTGCATATGTTCTTTATTATCTATGAACGGTTGTACACATTACCTATTATTAGTCATTAGTCATTACTTATTACTCATTAGTACAATTATCATGAGGGAGAATAATGTATTTATTACTACAATGATCGCGAGGGGAAATAGTGTCAGACAACTATCCTCTTATTGGTCGTTCCTTTTAATATTTAATTTTTAAACATTCAACTTCGCTAATATACGTGTCTAGCTCCTATATTGTTAAAAGAATTTTTTTTATTGGTTATCTTTGTTTATATGCATGTTTAGTCCCTCTGCTTTAACTTTGGTAGTGTACATATTTAGTCCCTCTACATTTAATTTTTAGTAATTGATCGTGGATTTTTGAATTTTACTTTTAAACCTTCAACTTCGCTAATATATGTGTTTACCCCCCGTTTTTTTAAAATCTTTCTTTTCATTGGTTAACTTTGTTTATATGCGTGTTTAGTTTGTGTGCTTTAACTTTAATAATGTACATGTTCAGTCACTCTACTTTTATTCCTTTTAGTATTTCATCTTTTAGCCTTTTCCCCTTGCTATCGCAACGAACCAACCCGAAGGATTAGTGACCGCTTGCTATTGGTGGACAAACGCTACCATTCCTGGACTTTAATAAAATTACTCTATGACGAACATATTTTTAATATGTCTCGGTGTAATTTTTTTTAAGATCGTGTTATGAGTAGTATATTCAAACAACCAAAACACGAACGTACATGTTATAAAACGGAGAAATATTCCGCTTACTGCCCGCAGTAATTACAAAAACCATGAGAGGACTAATGATAGGCAGCTGCTTGGCACCCCCTCTCTGGTCGTTTCTGTAACACCCTAACACGCTTAAACTTAAAAGACGCAGCGGAAATTCGTACTATAAAATTTCTTTCAATAAATACGTTTTTGACCTACTTGCAAGTTCATTATAAAATACCTTCTTACAATAAAATTATCTTTTGTACATATTTACAAAATAAAAGCATAACTTATAACAATCATTTTCATTTTACATAATCAAGTATTCCCGTACAATCTAACTTGTGACTCGGTCTTCGATCTCCGCTCCTCAGTGATCCTCCGTGACTCATACAACCTACACTTACCATACAATTTCAAACATTAGTACACAACATGAACGTAACAAGTTTCATACACTCTTACTTTCTATTCCGTTATCCCTTTTATAATTAGGCATTTCCATCTGAGTATCCATTCTCCAGAGAGACTTCATCATTGTACCTGTACTATTCTTCATTCTCAAGGTACACTGTTATTTGCATCAAAACATAATCATATAGAAATCATATGAACATACGTACTTACCTTCTGGCATTCGGTTATACATGCATACTAGCATCCGCATATATATATACGTTCACACCTACACGCATATGCACCTTCATATATACTTACCTACGTACATATCTACATACTTACACCCATACTTAAAACGAAACATAACTATACACATACATACATTCATTAGTGAAATCTATACATAAATACATACATACATACATACATACATACATACATACATACATACATACATACATACATACATACATACATACATACATACATACATACATACATACATACATACATACATACATACATACATACATACATACATACATACATACATACATACATACATACATACATACATACATACATACATACATACATACATACATACATACATACATACATACATACATACATACATACATACATACATACATACATACCCACGTACTTAATTCGTTACCCCGCATACTCGCTTACATACCCCGATCTTATTCGCACGTCTTAAACGCTTTCAAAAATATCTATCGGGTATGTTTCGGTTCTTAAAAATGAGTTTCATACTCATCCATAACTTACCAAGCCATTTAGTAGGGTTAGGGATCATTATAGAAGCTTAACAAGGCTTGGAATGGGTCTACGGGGTCCAAATTCGAAGGAAAAACGAAGAATTACACAAACTTTACATTTGTACCTGACCTCCACCGTAAGCTACGGTGGCTACCGTAGCTTACGGTGGCCCCCAAAGTCTTACGGCAGTCTTATACTGCCTTACGGCAGAAATCAAATCCCCAGCACCCACCGTAGCTTACGGTGGGCACCGTAAGCTACGGTGAAGCCCAGATCAGCCTTCCTTTTTCACACTAAACTTCGCATAACCAGCTCGTTTCGCATCCGTTTCACTAGAAACTTGTTCCTAAACATCCGTAAAACAATTCCTTACATATTAGCCTAAGAACCCTTGCCCGGATCCTTGATCATTACATATTTTATTACCAATTCCTCACTTATACTTATTTATTCGACCCGTTTGGTCCCACGAACTACCTTCGACTAACTACATCAATACTTGTCTTAATACTTTCAATCATTTCATAATCATACATGATTTCCTTTCATTTGTAAACAAGGAAGTCCTTATGTATACTAAGAAGTGAGCCGAAAGTCACTTACCTTAAGCGTTAGTGTCCATGCTTGCTCCCTCGCTTCCGCTTGACCCGTTAGCTTTCCATGCTTGGTCCGTGTTAGTGTGGTTCCTATTCTTTCATGCCGTCATGCCATAATAATGTTAGTATTCATACTCATTCATATTAACATACATTTTTCCAACTCTTATCTACATTGACTTTCACTAACACGCATACGACATGATTTGTCAACCACATAGACCATATTATTAACATCATATTAATTTCATACATAATGTTGTACAACTGTAACACCTCGAAGCTGGGCCTTTTGAGGCATTATATGGTAGGAAATGCAGATCGCCTGTTTGTTGGGCGGAAGTAGGGGAGGTCCAACTATCGGGACCAGAGATTGTTTTCCAGACGACGGACAAGATTGTCCAAATCCGGGAACGTCTCAAGGCTGCCCGCGATAGGCAGAAGAGCTACGCTGATCCAAAGCGTAAGGATTTTCACTTCGAAGTAGGTGAAAAAGTGTTACTTAAGGTATCACCCTGGAAAGGGGTGATGCGTTTCGGCAAGAAAGGCAAACTGAGTCCGAGATACATAGGACCTTTTGAGGTCATTGAACGGGTCGGATCAGTTGCCTATAAGTTGAACTTGCCTGAAGAGCTCAATGGAATTCACAATGTGTTCCACATCTGCAATCTCAAAAAGTGCTTCGCCGACGAATCGTTGGTGATTCCACACACAGATGTGCATATAGATGAGAGCTTAAAGTTCATAGAAAAACCTTTGTCGATTGAAGATCGACAGGTGAAGAAGCTTCGCAGAAAGCACGTACCGATTGTAAAAGTCAAATGGGATGCTCGTAGAGGTCCTGAATATACGTGGGAAGTCGAAGCTACAATGAAAGAAAAATACCCCTATTTATTTGAGTAAATCTCGGGTCGAGATTTATTTTAAGGGGGTGAGGATGTAACACCTCGAATTTTTGTGTCCAATGATGTGTTAACACGTGTCATTTGTTTACACGTGGCATCTATAATAAATAAAGGACTAATTTTGACAAACCTTGAAAGTATATAAATTCGAGGGTTATAAATGTCAACAAGGGTAAATATACTGTATAGCATCCCTAAATAATGCTTAAACCTTCAAACGAATAAATTATAGATCGTACAAAAACAAAACGCGGAAGAAAGTGAGAGATTACAAACTACAGGGGTTAACTGTGTCAACATGTTTAATAATACCTCTGAGTGACCCTTTAACGTTCCAAAGACTTTGTAACAGTATTATACCCTCACTAAAATAATATATATGAATTTCGCGAAGTTTCGATATGAAACGAGAAAGTTACGATCGAATTCGTAGAAGAAGGGTTAAAAGCGTCAACAGTGAAAGTTAAGGCTTTCCAATATAATTACTAAATAACCGGGGACTTAATAATGCGGGTAAATAACACGAGGCCCCTATCGGTAAATAACCGAGGGCCAAACCGCAAAGTTACCCCTTCAAACCCGAAAGGTCAGGTAAATCATTACGAAAGATTTCGTTATTAATGGCCAGATTCTGTAATCATAACAAAAGATTTAAAAATTCTGAAATCTTAACCTCTCGCGACCCGCGTGAAGGTTATGTTTAAGTTAAGGCGGGCCGCGAGCCACCTCAATTACGCATCTGATTTATTAAACTCAAGCGACCCGCATTAAAATGCATGGGAACTCCCATGCGGGCCGCGTAAAGTGCCCAGATGCAGAATGTTGATGTTTTCTTGACTTTTGGAGCCTTGAACGATCAATAACCAACAAATGGGGCATGGGCACCCTATGCTCAACCCATAACACTTAGGGGACACCTACCATCACCTCTGGTCTGATTGTAAGTGTTGTAATGATCATGTTTGCTTGGCATTGGCTATAAATAGCATGCCTTAAGCTCATAACAATTCACACAACTCAAACTCACATCTTTGATCATTCTAAGTGCTCTCAAGTCCTCATCTCTGCTCCATAAGCAAGAACACAACCTCTGTAAGTGATCTAACCCTTTGTGGTTTCACATTTCCTTAGTAAATGGCTAAGAACCAAACCGTCGTAAACACGGTTTGACATTAAAATAACTCAGCAATGGTTCAGTCTTATGACGAATCAAAAATGGTTATGAGTTGGTATTTATGTGGGTAATAAACCTCTAAAAAGGTTCCCCCTGATCACCACTCTAACTATGTCAAATGTCGAGTCAAACGTGCGGTTAAAAAGTCAACAGAAAGCTATTTTAGCGATTTATGCATAATCTGTAACGTATATGTTATGGAACCTGTTTTGACAATCATAAAACATGATAATAAGCATATAAACTTGTTTGCGCTCGTTTGAATCGATCATTTGCTATATTGAACCGGTTCGGAGCCGAATGTCGCAAAAGTTTGACTTTTGCTTTGACTTCAGTTCTGACCCGTTTTAGTGAGGTATAAATATACCTTAGGACTCTCTTAGGACCAGGTCACATGTTGGTATAAACCTCTGTGGTCGGTTCATGAGTTATCCGAGTCTTTTGCGCAATTCCGTCATTCGCCTAAAAGTTGACCGTAACGGCCTTTTAAAATTAAAACGAGTATTTCGGACACATGAACGGACCAAAACCTTGCTTATTAAATTATAAGCATGTCCTTAAAGTTTCACGTCAATCCGAGGTTTAGAATGAGAGTTATGCTAAAAGGCGCACTTTTAAGAAAGTTTTGTAATTAACGGCGCAATTAGCATAACGCCCATCTAACCCAAATTTTCGTCACCAAAACTTTTACCCACTGTGGTAAAATAATATTTTGGGAATTTTAAAGATTTTTAATAATTTTTACCTTGCTCATAACCTGCGGTTATGGCTACGGTTCGGTAAATACCGAATATGCCCTTTTTGGCCAAAACGGGAGTTCTACAAGGTCTTTTGACCCGATTCCAGTTGCCACTGGTTTTAAATAATAAATAAAGTATTTTAAGCTTTATAAGCTGTTCGGGAAACTCAGATTTCCTGTAGAACTCGAAAAGCCCTTTTAAAGTCTTTAAAATGACCGAAAAGCCCCTACGGGGCATAATATAAACTTAAACTCGTTACGGGCATTACGGAAGGTATCCTACTGATACCAAAATACTTTTAAGGCATATTGACTTAGGAAATAAGCGTAGGACACTTATGGTTAACCGTTTCGCCTATTTGCGCACACGGTACGGCTCATGGAACTAGTTTTCGTGCAATAGCCGATATGGGTCAAATTATATTATTTGAACCCCAAAATCCAGAGTATGAACTATAAACCCATATAAAACAAGTCACTGAACTTGTTGGGTCCAAATCATACTCCATTCTCGGTTTTCGCTTTTTCGTGCGAATTAACCATATCTATGTATCGGAATCAACCGGTTTAAGCTACGGCTAATATAAGGACCGTTAGGATTCTAAGAGGTTAATTAAAACCTTCGTTCCAGATTAGGAGCCCCAGTAAAAGCTATCGGTGACTTGATCTAAATTAAGGATTTATACTTGCAAAGGTAAATACTTTAACTTATTTCCCCTATATGGGCTTGGGTTACGGTATATTAATACCGCTTGATTGAGCATTATATAATTCCATCGCTTAGGTGGTTAATTGATTAAATATGATCGGCTCATTTAAACAGTTTTGTTGCTTATAAGCCTTTGGGGGGTTTAATGACCGTTGTCCCGGATATCCTTGGCATCATTTTACGAAATGGCCACGACCATCGACATCCCGGTGTAGGCGTACACCCGGTATAAAGTGTCGACATTAAAATTAAAAGACGTAGCCGTTGGTTTTTATACTACGGTTTTACGCAAACGTGGTGTGTCTATAAATCTTTAACCCGGCACGACCCGGGCTACTGAACGTATAAAAGAACATGTAAAACGTTCACAAGATCATTATGAATTTTCCCAAGTTATAAAAGAGTTTGTGCCTTGTGCATTCAAATCAATTTTAATAAACATTTTCAAATGTGTCAGTTGAATGTATTTACCAGTGTAAACTGACGTATTTTCCCCAAAAAGATTAAGTGCAGGTACCTAAACGTAAATTGGCTGGTATTAGCTCCCTAGCGTCGGGATAAGCCTCGCAAGCTTGATTGCAGTATCTGATGGAACAATACTTTATGTTTACTTACGATCCACTGTGGATATATTCAACCCCTGTAATACATTTTGATATTACGATCAGAGGTTGAAATTTATATATTTATCATATGCTTCCGCTGTGCATTATATAATTGTGTGGTTTGACTATATTGTTGCCAACATCGTCACGGTAATCCCCCACCGGGCCCACCGGTGAGACACGTGGAAATCGGGGTGTGACAGGTTGGTATCAGAGCCAACATTGAGTGAATTAAACACTATCCTATTGTGTTTAATCTCAAATGACACAATTGCACATACTTGAGTCTAGACGAGAACTTAGGACAAATTCGGATTATTACTCCTTTTTGTCTTTATTTTCGATTTGATTTTTAATAAGTTTTGGAGCAGGAAAATGCCGCCTGTTATATTCCGAGGAAGAGGAAGGGGAAGAAGAGGCCGAGGAGAAATCGTGACACATCACGATAAAGAGGCTGGACCATCTGGTACAAGACATCCTTCGATGACACGGAGCGAAGAGCCACAACGACGAAGAGATCTTTACGAACCCGCGAGACATTCCACTTCGCACAGCTCGACGCCATCCTACCGGCACTCCTTTGGGCCAGATTCAGAAAATGATCCCAACAACCCACAACCTTCCTTCATACCTCTACAACGTTCGGTTTCGCACCGAAATTACGACGACCCTACTCCATACTACATAGGTCAGTTTAATCCGGCTGACTACATACAGGAACCTTCAGGTTTTGTTCCACTAGGGCCACAAGACCACTTTTCGGAAGATCCCATGGAGGAGGATGAGGATCCAACTGAACCAGCTCGTGGTACGCCCACGCATCCGATAGAAGTTTCTGATGGGTCATCCTTCCATGGAACGCCCTACCAAGGACCTGACAGTTTCCAAGCGATGTTTGACCGACATGAATGGTACTACACGCCATCTCGACAGACATCTCAACAACCGAGACATCCACAGGATCCCTCTGAGGATTCACGCTTTGAGGCAGTTACGCCACCACCTCCGCCACCGGCACAACCAGTAATACCTGATCCGCCGAGGCGTAGGAGGACAAATGCTCGTATGTCTACACGAGGAGGAGGGGGTATCCACTTCAGCACTCCTCGACATTTTAGTAGTAGCCACTATCCGCCGCTACAAGAAGAAGGACCTTCAAGTCCTATACAGGAGGCGAACTCCGCACCAGCTGCACGAAATTCGCCACCATTTGGGTATGACCAACCCATACCTGCTTATACGGGTCCGACGGCTTACAACCCGTTCGAACCGTCACAAGCACAATACAACTACGGCTATGAGCGCGACCCCTATGTGGTGTCGGCAAGATATAATGCGCGCTACCCTGACGGAGCACATGGAAACATGGGACCACCGGACTACTCGGCTCATGGGTATCCAATACCTCCCAGACCTCCAGTTCCGCAACAAGCGCCACAACCACGTTTCTCTCCTCCTGAACAGGAAGAAATACTCCATCGACTAGATCGTGTGGAGAGAGAGTTCGAGGAAGAGAAGAAAAGCCACCGAGGATTTCTCAAAGGCTTGGCGAATCTACTAAAGGGCAAAAAGAAGAAACGTGACCATTAGCCCTTAATAGTTGTACGAATGTAATTTCTACTTTAAAATAAGTCCCTGTGTGGACAACTTATCGTATTTCAGTCCCTACGTGGACTTATCTTTAGTCCTTGCATGGACACCTATCTTGTATTAGTCCCTGCGTGGACTTGTCACTTATTTTAAAACCTCTCTGGAGGTAAGTATTATTTGAAAGACCCGTTTAGGGCAATATGTAATTGTATTTGAGATTTTGGAATGTATGTTATGAGTTTTGTTTTAATATATATAAAATAAATCAAAACCATTCCTTTTACATTGATCTGCCTAGATAAAGAATCTTAAAAGGTGAAACCTAGCTTGGGGTCTTTTAAGATCTAGTCAAGATGGTACGACCTAATTGAAAAGATTCTGATTCCCTGTTAACCTCTGTACGCATGTTAACAATCATGGCAGATGTGATTCGTTAAAATCACGCACGTCATTCTTATACAATAATCCTTTAAGGATTTTAAAACCCAACTAAATGATATATAAATCGTGGGTTAAATCACCAATGAAGGTGATCAATATTATAAAGACATCCATTAGTGATGCAATGCCTACGGGCCAGTATTATAAAGACATCCATTAGTGATGCAATGCCTACGGGCCAGTATTATTAAAACATCCATTAGTGATGCAGTGCCTACGGGCCAGAATTATTAAAACATCCATTAGTGATGCAGTGCCTACGGGCCAGAATTATTAAAACATCCATTAGTGATGCAGTGCCTACGGGCCAGAATTATTAAAACATCCATTAGTGATGTAGTGCCTACGGGCCAGTATTATTAAAACATCCATTAGTGATGTAGTGCCTACGGGCCAATATTATTAAAACATCCATTAGTGATGTAGTGCCTACGGGCCAACCATATTAAGACATCCATTAGAGGTGTAGTGCCTATGGGCCATAATAATTGTCTTATAAAGACAAAAGGAGTGGTAGTCTATGACTCTCTGTCAGAAGGAGATGAAAGAACTACGGTTCAAATCTCTATGCCTTTGATTCTCTGAAATCTCGGCTGATATTATAAAACATCATCATAATTAGGCTTTATGCCGCCAATACTATTTATATAGTTGAAATAGGAGATATTCAGATCCTAATATATAATGAAATGATAAGTTAACCAAATATGGTCTTTGTACCATGGTTGACAAATTGTCATAAAAGACAATTATATAATAATCTTCTAAATAAAATTTTGTTATCTTCTGTAACAGAATCAAGTTACAATGGCGGATCCCAATGGAGAGAACAGCCACACAAATGAAGATGACTATGACAATGCGTCAGTGCATTTGACAGGCGCACAACTGAAGGCTCTAATTGACACTGCTGTTCAGGCAGCTATTGATCGTCAAAATACTGAGTCCCAAGGCAGAACTGTGTCGAAACCACCCTCTAAACCAAAGACACACTCCAAACCACCCTCTGAACCCAAGAAAGATGACGACAAACATTCGTCTACTGAGCACAGCGTTCATCGCGATAGAGAATATACTGATGCGTCAAGTGCTAAGGGTTGCACCTACAAATACTTTGTATCATGTAAGCCCCGTGAATTTACAGGGGAGAAGGGTGCGGTTGATTGTATCACCTGGCTGGACGAGATGGACACGATTGTGGACATCAGCGGGTGCGCTGAGAGGGACGTGGTTAAGTTTGTGTCCCAGTCATTCAAGGGCGAGGCCCTGGCATGGTGGAGAGCTCTGGTGCAGGCTTCAGGTAAGTCTGCCTTATACAAAATGTCATGGGGGGAGTTTATTACCCTCATAAAAGAAAACTACTGCCCTCAGCACGAGGTTGAGAAGATTGAGGCAGATTTTGTCTCACTAGTGATGACAAACCTGGATTGTCAAGCATATCTGACAAGTTTTAACACTATGTCACGCCTGGTGCCATATCTTGTGACACCAGAACCTAGAAGGATTGCCCGTTTCATTGGGGGCTTAGAGCCGGCAATCAAGGCTAGCGTAAAGGCCTCTAGGCCAACGACCTTCAGGTCAGTTACTGACCTCTCCTTGTCTCTTACACTTGATGCTGTCCGTCTGAGGGCACAAAGGAGCAAGGAGGCTGAAAAGCGAAAGCGTGAGGATGAAACCTCACGAAAGTCTGGGAAAAAGCACCGTGGAAACGGTGAAGGCAAGAGAGGGTCGGAGGCAAAGAAGGAGGGGCAAGCTGATGGAAGACCTCACTGTAAGGTCTGCAAGAAACCTCACTCCGGGAAGTGTAGGTTTGCATCTGGTTCACAGTCGCAACAAAAGACTTCATCCTGTGGGCTATGCAAGTCCAAGGATCACAAGACCGTGGGGTGCAAAAAGATAAAGGATGCAACCTGCTATGGTTGTAACGAAAAGGGGCACATAAAGAGTAATTGCCCGAAGTATGCCAAGAAGGCGGAAGAGACGAAGAAGTCAAATGCGAGAGTTTTTCGCATGGATGCAAAGGAAGCGGTTAAGGACGACAATGTGCTTACAGATACTTTTCTCGTAAATAATATATTTGCAAGAGTACTATTCGATTCTGGCGCTGATAAATCCTTTGTAGACCAGAAATTTTGCCAACTACTAAATATGCCAATCAAAACCCTTGACGTGAAATACGAAGTAGAGTTAGCAGACGGCACGATAGAAACCGTCTCTACTGTTCTAGAAGGATGTGAAATGTCCATTAGGAACCATTCTTTTCCTTTATCTCTACTTCCTTTCAAATTAGCGGGTTTTGACATTGTGCTAGGCATGGACTGGTTATCCCATAATCAGGCCCAAATCATCTGCGGCAAAAGGCAGATAGTTTTAAAGACTCCGAATGGTGAATCTCTTACCATTCGAGGGGATACGCATTACGGATTGCCCGAAGACGTATCAATGCTGAAAGCTTCAAGGTGTTTGAACAGAGGCTGTGTAATTTACATGGCTCAGGTAATAATAGAAGAACCAAAGCCGAAGATCGAGGATCTTCCTGTCATTTCTGAATACCCCGAGGTTTTTCCTGAAGAACTACCTGGTTTGCCACCAGATAGACAAGTGTAGTTCAGAATAGACATCATTCCTGGAGCAGCTCCGATAGCCAGAGCACCTTACAGATTAGCTCCAACGGAAATGAAAGAACTGAGGACCCAGTTGGATGAACTGCTGGCGAAAGGTTTTATCAGACCTAGTTCATCTCCCTGGGGAGCGCCAGTTCTGTTTGTAAAGAAGAAAGACGGATCAATGCGGTTGTGCATTGATTACCGTGAGCTGAACAAAGTTACTATAAAGAACAGATATCCTTTGCCAAGGATCGATGATCTGTTCGATCAGCTGCAAGGAGCGAGCTACTTCTCAAAGATCGACTTAAGGTCGGGTTATCATCAACTAAGGGTCAGAGATGAAGACGTACACAAGACTGCATTTAGGACTCGCTATGGTCATTACGAGTTCCTAGTGATGCCTTTTGGGCTCACAAATGCACCGGCTGCGTTCATGGACCTCATGAACCGCGTTTGCAAGCCGTATTTAGATAAATTCGTCATAGTCTTCATAGACGATATCCTGATCTATTCTAAAAACCAAGATGACCACGAGAAGCACCTCCGTTGCATTCTCGAATTACTACAGCGTGAGAAACTCTACGCCAAATTCTCGAAATGTGAATTCTGGCTACGAGAAGTCCAGTTTTTAGGACACGTTGTGAGCGAGCGTGGTATCCAAGTGGATCCCGCTAAGGCAGAGGCAGTCATGAACTGGCAAGAGCCAAAGACGCCTACCGAAATTCGTAGTTTCCTGGGTTTAGCAGGATACTACCGAAGATTTATTGAAAACTTTTCGAGGATTGCTGCGCCCTTGACTTCTTTGACCAAGAAGAAAGAAAAGTACATTTGGGGCCCAAAGCAGCAAGAGTCCTTTGAAATACTGAAGCAGAAGCTAAGCAACGCACCTGTGCTGACATTACCAGAAGGTACAGATGAATTCGTAGTCTACTGCGATGCATCACACACGGGCATGGGGTGTGTGCTTATGCAGAAGGGCAAGGTGATTGCCTATGCTTCAAGGCAATTAAAGGTGCATGAAAAGAATTACACCACCCATGATTTGGAGTTGGGTGCCGTTGTATTTGCACTTAAGTTGTGGAGGCACTACCTTTATGGTATTAAATTTGTGATTTATTCTGATCACAAAAGCCTCCAGCACCTGTTCAACCAGAAAGAGTTGAACATGAGGCAACGCCGTTGGATGGAAACCCTGAATGATTATGACTGTGAAATCATGTACCATCCCGGCAAGGCGAATGTGGTCGCCGATGCCTTGAGCAGGAAGGAAAGGGTAAAACCCATTCGAATCAATGCCAAGAGCATTGAGGTTAAGAATAATTTAATTGAAAAGATATTAGCTGCACAGCGAGAGGCTGTGTTGGAAGCTAATTATCCTAATGAAAAGCTGGGCGTAACTGAGGAGCAGTTGACTCTTAGCAAGGATGGAATTCTTAGACTGAACGGACGTATATGGGTTCCGATATATGGAGGACTACGAGATGTTGTTCTCCAGGAAGCCCATAGTTCCAAATACTCAGTCCATCCTGGTGCTGACAAAATGTACCAAGACTTAAAGGCAAATTATTGGTGGATAGGCTTGAAAAATTCTGTAGCCGCCCACGTAGCAAAGTGCTTGACTTGTGCTCAGGTCAAAGCCGAGCACCAAAAGCCATCTGGCTTGCTACAACAGCCTGAAATTCCCGAGTGGAAGTGGGAATGCGTAACTATGGACTTCATAACCAAGTTACCCAAAACCAGGAAAGGAAATGATACAATATGGGTCATAGTCGATAGGCTGACTAAATCAGCTCATTTTCTACCCATCAAGGAGACGTATAGCTCCGATATGTTAGCCCAACTTTATGTTGATAAGATTGTAGCCTTACACGGCATACCTGTGTCTATTATCTCCGACAGGGATACTAGATACACGTCTCATTTCTGGAAAAGTTTCCAGCAATCTTTGGGCACGCGTTTAAACTTTAGTACGGCTTACCATCCACAAACAGACGGTCAAAGTGAGCGTACTATTCAAACGCAAGAAGACATGCTTCGTGCATGTGCGATCGATTTAAGTGGTAACTGGGATAAAAACCTACCCCTGATCGAATTCTCCTACAATAATAGCTACCACACCAGCATAAAGGCTGCGCCTTTTGAGGCATTATATGGTAGGAAATGCAGATCGCCTGTTTGTTGGGCGGAAGTAGGGGAGGTCCAACTATCGGGACCAGAGATTGTTTTCCAGACGACGGACAAGATTGTCCAAATCCGGGAACGTCTCAAGGCTGCCCGCGATAGGCAGAAGAGCTACGCTGATCCAAAGCGTAAGGATTTTCACTTCGAAGTAGGTGAAAAAGTGTTACTTAAGGTATCACCCTGGAAAGGGGTGATGCGTTTCGGCAAGAAAGGCAAACTGAGTCCGAGATACATAGGACCTTTTGAGGTCATTGAACGGGTCGGATCAGTTGCCTATAAGTTGAACTTGCCTGAAGAGCTCAATGGAATTCACAATGTGTTCCACATCTGCAATCTCAAAAAGTGCTTCGCCGACGAATCGTTGGTGATTCCACACACAGATGTGCATATAGATGAGAGCTTAAAGTTCATAGAAAAACCTTTGTCGATTGAAGATCGACAGGTGAAGAAGCTTCGCAGAAAGCACGTACCGATTGTAAAAGTCAAATGGGATGCTCGTAGAGGTCCTGAATATACGTGGGAAGTCGAAGCTACAATGAAAGAAAAATACCCCTATTTATTTGAGTAAATCTCGGGTCGAGATTTATTTTAAGGGGGTGAGGATGTAACACCTCGAATTTTTGTGTCCAATGATGTGTTAACACGTGTCATTTGTTTACACGTGGCATCTATAATAAATAAAGGACTAATTTTGACAAACCTTGAAAGTATATAAATTCGAGGGTTATAAATGTCAACAAGGGTAAATATACTGTATAGCATCCCTAAATAATGCTTAAACCTTCAAACGAATAAATTATAGATCGTACAAAAACAAAACACGGAAGAAAGTGAGAGATTACAAACTACAGGGGTTAACTGTGTCAACATGTTTAATAATACCTCTGAGTGACCCTTTAACGTTCCAAAGACTTTGTAACAGTATTATACCCTCACTAAAATAATATATATGAATTTCGCGAAGTTTCGATATGAAACGAGAAAGTTACGATCGAATTCGTAGAAGAAGGGTTAAAAGCGTCAACAGTGAAAGTTAAGGCTTTCCAATATAATTACTAAATAACCAGGGACTTAATAATGCGGGTAAATAACACGAGGCCCCTATCGGTAAATAACCGAGGGCCAAACCGCAAAGTTACCCCTTCAAACCCGAAAGGTCAGGTAAATCATTACGAAAGATTTCGTTATTAATGGCCAGATTCTGTAATCATAACAAAAGATTTAAAAATTCTGAAATCTTAACCTCTCGCGACCCGCGTGAAGGTTATGTTTAAGTTAAGGCGGGCCGCGAGCCACCTCAATTACGCATCTGATTTATTAAACTCAAGCGACCCGCATTAAAATGCATGGGAACTCCCATGCGGGCCGCGTAAAGTGCCCAGATGCAGAATGTTGATGTTTTCTTGACTTTTGGAGCCTTGAACGATCAATAACCAACAAATGGGGCATGGGCACCCTATGCTCAACCCATAACACTTAGGGGACACCTACCATCACCTCTGGTCTGATTGTAAGTGTTGTAATGATCATGTTTGCTTGGCATTGGCTATAAATAGCATGCCTTAAGCTCATAACAATTCACACAACTCAAACTCACATCTTTGATCATTCTAAGTGCTCTCAAGTCCTCATCTCTGCTCCATAAGCAAGAACACAACCTCTGTAAGTGATCTAACCCTTTGTGGTTTCACATTTCCTTAGTAAATGGCTAAGAACCAAACCGTCGTAAACACGGTTTGACATTAAAATAACTCAGCAATGGTTCAGTCTTATGACGAATCAAAAATGGTTATGAGTTGGTATTTATGTGGGTAATAAACCTCTAAAAAGGTTCCCCCTGATCACCACTCTAACTATGTCAAATGTCGAGTCAAACGTGCGGTTAAAAAGTCAACAGAAAGCTATTTTAGCGATTTATGCATAATCTGTAACGTATATGTTATGGAACCTGTTTTGACAATCATAAAACATGATAATAAGCATATAAACTTGTTTGCGCTCGTTTGAATCGATCATTTGCTATATTGAACCGGTTCGGAGCCGAATGTCGCAAAAGTTTGACTTTTGCTTTGACTTCAGTTCTGACCCGTTTTAGTGAGGTATAAATATACCTTAGGACTCTCTTAGGACCAGGTCACATGTTGGTATAAACCTCTGTGGTCGGTTCATGAGTTATCCGAGTCTTTTGCGCAATTCCGTCATTCGCCTAAAAGTTGACCGTAACGGCCTTTTAAAATTAAAACGAGTATTTCGGACACATGAACGGACCAAAACCTTGCTTATTAAATTATAAGCATGTCCTTAAAGTTTCACGTCAATCCGAGGTTTAGAATGAGAGTTATGCTAAAAGGCGCACTTTTAAGAAAGTTTTGTAATTAACGGCGCAATTAGCATAACGCCCATCTAACCCAAATTTTCGTCACCAAAACTTTTACCCACTGTGGTAAAATAATATTTTGGGAATTTTAAAGATTTTTAATAATTTTTACCTTGCTCATAACCTGCGGTTATGGCTACGGTTCGGTAAATACCGAATATGCCCTTTTTGGCCAAAACGGGAGTTCTACAAGGTCTTTTGACCCGATTCCAGTTGCCACTGGTTTTAAATAATAAATAAAGTATTTTAAGCTTTATAAGCTGTTCGGGAAACTCAGATTTCCTGTAGAACTCGAAAAGCCCTTTTAAAGTCTTTAAAATGACCGAAAAGCCCCTACGGGGCATAATATAAACTTAAACTCGTTACGGGCATTACGGAAGGTATCCTACTGATACCAAAATACTTTTAAGGCATATTGACTTAGGAAATAAGCGTAGGACACTTATGGTTAACCGTTTCGCCTATTTGCGCACACGGTACGGCTCATGGAACTAGTTTTCGTGCAATAGCCGATATGGGTCAAATTATATTATTTGAACCCCAAAATCCAGAGTATGAACTATAAACCCATATAAAACAAGTCACTGAACTTGTTGGGTCCAAATCATACTCCATTCTCGGTTTTCGCTTTTTCGTGCGAATTAACCATATCTATGTATCGGAATCAACCGGTTTAAGCTACGGCTAATATAAGGACCGTTAGGATTCTAAGAGGTTAATTAAAACCTTCGTTCCAGATTAGGAGCCCCAGTAAAAGCTATCGGTGACTTGATCTAAATTAAGGATTTATACTTGCAAAGGTAAATACTTTAACTTATTTCCCCTATATGGGCTTGGGTTACGGTATATTAATACCGCTTGATTGAGCATTATATAATTCCATCGCTTAGGTGGTTAATTGATTAAATATGATCGGCTCATTTAAACAGTTTTGTTGCTTATAAGCCTTTGGGGGGTTTAATGACCGTTGTCCCGGATATCCTTGGCATCATTTTACGAAATGGCCACGACCATCGACATCCCGGTGTAGGCGTACACCCGGTATAAAGTGTCGACATTAAAATTAAAAGACGTAGCCGTTGGTTTTTATACTACGGTTTTACGCAAACGTGGTGTGTCTATAAATCTTTAACCCGGCACGACCCGGGCTACTGAACGCATAAAAGAACATGTAAAACGTTCACAAGATCATTATGAATTTTCCCAAGTTATAAAAGAGTTTGTGCCTTGTGCATTCAAATCAATTTTAATAAACATTTTCAAATGTGTCAGTTGAATGTATTTACCAGTGTAAACTGACGTATTTTCCCCAAAAAGATTAAGTGCAGGTACCTAAACGTAAATTGGCTGGTATTAGCTCCCTAGCGTCGGGATAAGCCTCGCAAGCTTGATTGCAGTATCTGATGGAACAATACTTTATGTTTACTTACGATCCACTGTGGATATATTCAACCCCTGTAATACATTTTGATATTACGATCAGAGGTTGAAATTTATATATTTATCATATGCTTCCGCTGTGCATTATATAATTGTGTGGTTTGACTATATTGTTGCCAACATCGTCACGGTAATCCCCCACCGGGCCCACCGGTGAGACACGTGGAAATCGGGGTGTGACAACAACACATACAACTACACGATCACCTAATCACATACACAATATACACAACCAATTTACACATACATATGCTTTTATAACTCTACATTCGATAACCGCATTATTCAACATTCACTCAATCAAAATTATCATCTTACTTATGTACACAACATAACTCCAACATTATCACTAACAATAAACTACGCATTTCACATTCGTACACATTCATTCGTAATCACCATAAATCAAGCACATCAATTACATGGCGAGCATCACATCATTGGAGCATAAGGTACAAGTTCCTAATGCATGATTTTACCAAACCATACATTCAAATCCGAGTTTTCGTATGGACTCCACCTTAAGCATACTTAACTTATTATTTTGCTAACGGCTACACCATAAGCACCTTCTATACATAATTACCCACAACCTTCATACAATTTCACAATTTTGCTCTCTTAGGCATTTCATCAAACACTTGGCGGGTGTACTACTAACAAAACATTATGTACAAGCATTCTTTGCATATTCTTACTAACTCATATCAAGATCATCAAATTTCCCCTAACCTCACCTAACTTTCATCCTAGATCAAGGTCATTAACAATAATCCACAACATCCAACTCATATATATATCAAAACTATGTTTGATTTAGCACATACAACATCACCATCTTCATAGCATTACTTCTACAAGTGGGTTTTTTCACAAAAACCTCAAATAACATCAAAATCGTGTATAATTCGCATTCCATACTATATCCTTAACATATAATCATGCTTAATTTCACACAATTTCAAGGATTGATCATAACCCAATTCATATAAACATCATCAAATCCAAAATTACAACTTACCGTGTATTTGTTAGGGCTAGATGGCCAAGAAATCAAGTTCATGCATTGGATTTGAGCCTAATTTCCTTGTCAAATTGAAGCTTTCTTGAGAACTAGGGTTTCACCCCTTTTTCTTCTTCCTGATCGTTCTCACGCACACACCCATCTAGTGTGTGTGAGATTTTGTTTTTAATTAAATTCAGATTCATATTTGGCAATCTTAGTCCCTCATGTTCTCTCTTATCTATTTGACCCCCCAATGTTTTCCATTCTTAATTTATAGCTAGCACTATCTAATCAAGTTAGATAACTTGGTTATTAGTGAAATATCCCACTTAACCAATAAATCCTACTTACTTATGCCAACCTAATAAAATGTCCAAATAAAATATTTAGACCCGAGTTTTGGGGCGTTACAAATCTACCCCCCCTTAAATGAGGTTTCGTCCCCGAAACCTTTCTCATTTCCATTAGTCACTAACATCCTTTCCTTACTCTATCAACACGACCACTGGCCCATCTTAGTAATATCCCTCTATATTTTAGAACCCATCTCGGAGTTCTTATTAGTGTCGCTTTCACTAATAGCGCTAGCTTCCAACCCATTCCTTAGCTATTGGTTCATTTATCATTTTAATACCCCTGTATCATGTGCATTAGATATCTTTTTGTTCACCTCAACATTCCTATTACTTTCGTCAACTATACAACCTTATTTCAAAATTTATACACACACATATATGTCTAACTTTGATTGGTACCTCATCATGATAGGTAACTACCCGTCCTTGTTTCATAAATCATTCATATAACTGACTTATTCCTAATAAGCTCTTACTATCCATACTATACTTTCACATAACATTCTCATTTCCTTGACCGTTTGCAACAGGTCAATATTCATATCTATTTGAACTTGCACTAACACTTTCATTCATATGATCCGTTTATGACGAGTCTAATACCTTCATCTCATTTCTTAAATTTACATTCTATACGTATATCATATAACATTTAGTTCTTGTTTTGTTATCGCAACAAAACTATTAATTCATAGTCACCTATACATGCTTTAGCTACAAGGTTGACATCATTTTATATTTCTATAGTTACTTGTATCATACGTACCTTTACGTTACCTTCAAATTACCCCATTCATCTGACATTACAACTACCCTTAATTCCTGCATTACTTAATCTACTTAAGTAAACATGTCGTGCAAATTCATACATTGTTGACTTTTCAGAAAGTCAATCATCTTACCTACATACTTTCATCATATGATCATGTACTCATCTAAACCTAGTCGGCCACACCAATGATACTATTTACATTTCATAATCATGGTGAAAGACACACATGTACATAAGTACATGATCAACTAATTACATATATGCACCTGTATCACCATTTCAACTCATACTAACATATTCGAAATACTATAGTTGACAATCATATTCAAAAACTAAAAATTTGACATAATCTTAACACCATTCCTTACTAGTAAGTTCATATTTCTCATACTTTATCTTCAACTTACCTCATTTGTCCTACATTCTATTCTTCTCAATTCATGCATCACTAAAGTTGCCTACACAAGCGCATCATATAGGTTCTTCATACGAGAGTCTAACCCATACCCGAAGGTTTCGCTCATAACTTATAAAACGTAATTCTCAATGACATGGTTCTCTCCTTATGTTAATTATAAGGAATTAACCATTCCATACTATACCATACTCCTTTCACCACTCAATTTGCAGGGCGATTTCGATTTGCTAATTCATACTTATCCGTCATAAATTAAAACACTTTACTTACCTCGATTTCATTCCATACTACAACGATCTGTAAATCAGATCTGTCCACCTTCTTCACGAGTACTAGCCAGACCAGGCTAGATTCCATTCATCCATGTAATGTGCCTCCATTCGAACACATCCCTTCACCAATTCTGTTGGTTTCATCACACCAAAGATTCTAACATTACCATCAAGAAATTTAACAGGTAGTACTTTTCATTTCTCACACGAAACTTTTTCATTCTAGTTACTTAGTTCGCCAACCTTTATAATTTAATCTTTCAAGGCCAACTAACATTTCTTATTTATCGTATATGCATCGAGGTATACATTCGTACTTCTTTCCATTCATGCTTACTTACAAAATCATTCATTACGTTATTTCGGTACTCATGACCAAGCTTACCCTTTTCATTCATACTTAAATTATTGTCTGGGTCATAGCCCACTCTACATTACGACTCCTATGGATCGATTACTAACACATTTTACACATAACAGATTTAAAAATTCTTTCTTTCATTTTAAAACTTAAGTTTGTGTGTGTCATTTACGATCATTCTTTTGTTCGTTTACTTTGCATTTACTCATAGAACTCGTTTGACATAACTACGGTCAATTATTGACACAATTATGATGTGGTCAAATTTTATATTTTATATGTTTTAAATCCGTTTTGCGGATTCAAATGTAACATCCATACCTTTTACTACTTCTATATTTTGAATCCGTCTAGCGGTTTCTAACCTACCATTCATACACTTTCTTCCTTCTACGATTTGAATCCGTCTCACAGATTCAAGCATATCATTCCTGCATTTCATTCCTTGAATCCGTCTCGCGGATTCACACATTCCATTCATACTTTCATTCTTGAAAGTCTTACATTTCTTTTCACCCCCCCCCACGTCCACCTACTACCTAATTCTAACGGACATACCTGTAACAATTATCACGGTCTCACGAACGTCATATGTTTCTTGTGTACTGGCCAGGTACACAATCCACATACTAGTTTCGTGCCTTCGCGTAATCGCCACCTTATGTCCGCAGAATTAAGTTTCGGCACGTGTAACATTTTCAAAACTTCCTTACTCTGTCATTATTATGTTTCATTTGAAATTTTCTTTTACTTGCTTAATTATACCATTTCATGCACCAATAAGTTAAATCTACGTACCTCGGTCAATATGTCATATTATATACCTTGGTGCCGGCGCTAGACCGCATTTACAAATCATCCCTTCCAAACAGTCATACTGACCTTACACATAACATACTGTTAGTTATCTTCGAATACATACTTAAACACATACTTACCTTGGCTTTTATCCTTAGATCTTGATCGAGTCTTAGATTGTACGGGTCCTTAGTCACGAGAGCACACCGGTTTGAGTTCAAGTATTTACCTCCTTCTACTTGATTCTCTCAAACCAGGGCTCTGATACCAACTTGTAACACCCTAACACGCTTAAACTTAAAAGACGCAGCGGAAATTCGTACTATAAAATTTCTTTCAATAAACACGTTTTTGACCTACTTGCAAGTTCATTATAAAATACCTTCTTACAATAAAATTATCTTTTGTACATATTTACAAAATAAAAGCATAACTTATAACTATCATTTTACATAATCAAGTATTCCCGTACAATCTAACTTGTGACTCGGTCTTCGATCTCCGCTCCTCAGTGATCCTCCGTGACTCATACAACCTACACTTACCATACAATTTCAAACATTAGTACACAACATGAACGTAACAAGTTTCATACACTCTTACTTTCTATTCCGTTATCCCTTTTATAATTAGGCATTTCCATCTGAGTATCCATTCTCCAGAGAGACTTCATCATTGTACCTGTACTATTCTTCATTCTCAAGGTACACTGTTATTTGCATCAAAACATAATCATATAGAAATCATATGAACATACGTACTTACCTTCTGGCATTCGGTTATACATGCATACTAGCATCCGCATATATATATACGTTCACACCTACACGCATATGCACCTTCATATATACTTACCTACGTACATATCTACATACTTACACCCATACTTAAAACGAAACATAACTATACACATACATACATTCATTAGTGAAATCTATACATAAATACATACATACATACATACATACATACATACATACATACATACATACATACATACATACATACATACATACATACATACATACATACATACATACCCACGTACTTAATTCGTTACCCCGCATACTCGCTTACATACCCCGATCTTATTCGCACGTCTTAAACGCTTTCAAAAATATCTATCGGGTATGTTTCGGTTCTTAAAAATGAGTTTCATACTCATCCATAACTTACCAAGCCATTTAGTAGGGTTAGGGATCACTATAGAAGCTTAACAAGGCTTGGAATGGGTCTACGGGGTCCAAATTCGAAGGAAAAACGAAGAAATACACAAACTTTACATTTGTACCTGACCTCCACCGTAAGCTACGGTGGCTACCGTAGCTTACGGTGGCCCCCAAAGTCTTACGGCAGTCTTGTACTGCCTTACGGCAGAAATCAAATCCCCAGCACCCACCGTAGCTTACGGTGGGCACCGTAAGCTACGGTGAAGCCCAGATCAGCCTTCCTTTTTCACACTAAACTTCGCATAACCAGCTCGTTTCGCATCCGTTTCACTAGAAACTTGTTCCTAAACATCCGTAAAACAATTCCTTACATATTAGCCTAAGAACCCTTGCCCGGATCCTTGATCATTACATATTTTATTACCAATTCCTCACTTATACTTATTTATTCGACCCGTTTGGTCCCACGAACTACCTTCGACTAACTACATCAATACTTGTCTTAATACTTTCAATCATTTCATAATCATACATGATTTCCTTTCATTTGTAAACAAGGAAGTCCTTATGTATACTAAGAAGTGAGCCGAAAGTCACTTACCTTAAGCGTTAGTGTCCATGCTTGCTCCCTCGCTTCCGCTTGACCCGTTAGCTTTCCATGCTTGGTCCGTGTTAGTGTGGTTCCTATTCTTTCATGCCGTCATGCCATAATAATGTTAGTATTCATACTCATTCATATTAACATACATTTTTCCAACTCTTATCTACATTGACTTTCACTAACACGCATACGACATGATTTGTCAACCACATAGACCATATTATTAACATCATATTAATTTCATACATAATGTTGTACAACACATACAACTACACGATCACCTAATCACATACACAATATACACAACCAATTTACACATACATATGCTTTTATAACTCTACATTCGATAACCGCATTATTCAACATTCACTCAATCAAAATTATCATCTTACTTATGTACACAACATAACTCCAACATTATCACTAACAATAAACTACGCATTTCACATTCGTACACATTCATTCGTAATCACCATAAATCAAGCACATCAATTACATGGCGAGCATCACATCATTGGAGCATAAGGTACAAGTTCCTAATGCATGATTTTACCAAACCATACATTCAAATCCGAGTTTTCGTATGGACTCCACCTTAAGCATACTTAACTTATTATTTTGCTAACGGCTACACCATAAGCACCTTCTATACATAATTACCCACAACCTTCATACAATTTCACAATTTTGCTCTCTTAGGCATTTCATCAAACACTTGGCGGGTGTACTACTAACAAAACATTATGTACAAGCATTCTTTGCATATTCTTACTAACTCATATCAAGATCATCAAATTTCCCCTAACCTCACCTAACTTTCATCCTAGATCAAGGTCATTAACAATAATCCACAATATCCAACTCATATATATATCAAAACTATGTTTGATTTAGCACATACAACATCACCATCTTCATATCATTACTTCTACAAGTGGGTTTTTCACAAAAACCTCAAATAACATCAAAATCGTGTCTAATTCGCATTCCATACTATATCCTTAACATATAATCATGCTTAATTTCACACAATTTCAAGGATTGATCATAACCCAATTCATATAAACATCATCAAATCCAAAATTACAACTTACCGTGTATTTGTTAGGGCTAGATGGCCAAGAAATCAAGTTCATGCATTGGATTTGAGCCTAATTTCCTTGTCAAATTGAAGCTTTCTTGAGAACTAGGGTTTCACCCCTTTTTCTTCTTCCTGATCGTTCTCACGCACACACCCATCTAGTGTGTGTGAGATTTTGTTTTTAATTAAATTCAGATTCATATTTGGCAATCTTAGTCCCTCATGTTCTCTCTTATCTATTTGACCCCCCAATGTTTTCCATTCTTAATTTATAGCTAGCACTATCTAATCAAGTTAGATAACTTGGTTATTAGTGAAATATCCCACTTAACCAATAAATCCTACTTACTTATGCCAACCTAATAAAATGTCCAAATAAAATATTTAGACCCGAGTTTTGGGGCGTTACAAATCTACCCCCCCTTAAATGAGGTTTCGTCCCCGAAACCTTTCTCATTTCCATTAGTCACTAACATCCTTTCCTTACTCTATCAACACGACCACTGGCCCATCTTAGTAACATCCCTCTATATTTTAGAACCCATCTCGGAGTTCTTATTAGTGTCGCTTTCACTAATAGCGCTAGCTTCCAACCCATTCCTTAGCTATTGGTTCATTTATCATTTTAATACCCATGTATCATGTGCATTAGATATCTTTTTGTTCACCTCAACATTCCTATTACTTTCGTCAACTATACAACCTTATTTCAAAATTTATACACACACATATATGTCTAACTTTGACTGGTACCTCATCATGATAGGTAACTACCCGTCCTTGTTTCATAAATCATTCATATAACTGACTTATTCCTAATAAGCTCTTACTATCCATACTATACTTTCACATAACATTCTCATTTCCTTGACCGTTTGCAACAGGTCAATATTCATATCTATTTGAACTTGCACTAACACTTTCATTCATATGATCTGTTTATGACGAGTCTAATACCTTCATCTCATTTCTTAAATTTACATTCTATACGTATATCATATAACATTTAGTTCTTGTTTTGTTATCGCAACAAAACTATTAATTCATAGTCACCTATACATGCTTTAGCTACAAGGTTGACATCATTTTATATTTCTATAGTTACTTGTATCATACGTACCTTTACGTTACCTTCAAATTACCCCATTCATCTGACATTACAACTACCCTTAATTCCTGCATTACTTAATCTACTTAAGTAAACATGTCGTGCAAATTCATACATTGTTGACTTTTCAGAAAGTCAATCATCTTACCTACATACTTTCATCATATGATCATGTACTCATCTAAACCTAGTCGGCCACACCAATGATACTATTTACATTTCATAATCATGGTGAAAGACACACATGTACATAAGTACATGATCAACTAATTACATATATGCACCTGTATCACCATTTCAACTCATACTAACATATTCGAAATACTATAGTTGACAATCATATTCAAAAACTAAAAATTTGACATAATCTTAACACCATTCCTTACTAGTAAGTTCATATTTCTCATACTTTATCTTCAACTTACCTCATTTGTCCTACATTCTATTCTTCTCAATTCATGCATCACTAAAGTTGCCTACACAAGCGCATCATATAGGTTCTTCATACGAGAGTCTAACCCATACCCGAAGGTTTCGCTCATAACTTATAAAACGTAATTCTCAATGACATGGTTCTCTCCTTATGTTAATTATAAGGAATTAACCATTCCATACTATACCATACTCCTTTCACCACTCAATTTGCAGGGCGATTTCGATTTGCTAATTCATACTTATCCGTCATAAATTAAAACACTTTACTTACCTCGATTTCATTCCATACTACAACGATCTGTAAATCAGATCTGTCCACCTTCTTCACGAGTACTAGCCAGACCAGGCTAGATTCCATTCATCCATGTAATGTGCCTCCATTCGAACACATCCCTTCACCAATTCTGTTGGTTTCATCACACCAAAGATTCTAACATTACCATCAAGAAATTTAACAGGTAGTACTTTTCATTTCTCACACGAAACTTTTTCATTCTAGTTACTTAGTTCGCCAACCTTCATAATTTAATCTTTCAAGGCCAACTAACATTTCTTATTTATCGTATATGCATCGAGGTATACATTCGTACTTCTTTCCATTCATGCTTACTTACAAAATCATTCATTACGTTATTTCGGTACTCATGACCAAGCTTACCCTTTTCATTCATACATAAATTATTGTCTGGGTCATAGCCCGCTCTACATTACGACTCCTATGGATCGATTACTAACACATTTTACACATAACAGATTTAAAAATTCTTTCTTTCATTTTAAAACTTAAGTTTGTGTGTGTCATTTACGATCATTCTTTTGTTCGTTTACTTTGCATTTACTCATAGAACTCGTTTGACATAACTACGGTCAATTATTGACACAATTATGATGTGGTCAAATTTTATATTTTATATGTTTTAAATCCGTTTTGCGGATTCAAATGTAACATCCATACCTTTTACTACTTCTATATTTTGAATCCGTCTAGCGGTTTCTAACCTACCATTCATACACTTTCTTCCTTCTACGATTTGAATCCGTCTCACAGATTCAAGCATATCATTCCTGCATTTCATTCCTTGAATCCGTCTCGCGGATTCACACATTCCATTCATACTTTCATTCTTGAAAGTCTTACATTTCTTTTCACCCCCCCCCCCCACGTCCACCTACTACCTAATTCTAACGGACATACCTGTAACAATTATCACGGTCTCACGAACGTCATATGTTTCTTGTGTACTGGCCAGGTACACAATCCACATACTAGTTTCGTGCCTTCGCGTAATCGCCACCTTATGTCCGCAGAATTAAGTTTCGGCACGTGTAACATTTTCAAAACTTCCTTACTCTGTCATTATTATGTTTCATTTGAAATTTTCTTTTACTTGCTTAATTATACCATTTCATGCACCAATAAGTTAAATCTACGTACCTCGGTCAATATGTCATATTATATACCTTGGTGCCGGCGCTAGACCGCATTTACAAATCATCCCTTCCAAACAGTCATACTGACCTTACACATAACATACTGTTAGTTATCTTCGAATACATACTTAAACACATACTTACCTTGGCTTTTATCCTTAGATCTTGATCGAGTCTTAGATTGTACGGGTCCTTAGTCACGAGAGCACACCGGTTTGAGTTCAAGTATTTACCTCCTTCTACTTGATTCTCTCAAACCAGGGCTCTGATACCAACTTGTAACACCCTAACACGCTTAAACTTAAAAGACGCAGCGGAAATTCGTACTATAAAATTTCTTTCAATAAACACGTTTTTGACCTACTTGCAAGTTCATTATAAAATACCTTCTTACAATAAAATTATCTTTTGTACATATTTACAAAATAAAAGCATAACTTATAACTATCATTTTACATAATCAAGTATTCCCGTACAATCTAACTTGTGACTCGGTCTTCGATCTCCGCTCCTCAGTGATCCTCCGTGACTCATACAACCTACACTTACCATACAATTTCAAACATTAGTACACAACATGAACGTAACAAGTTTCATACACTCTTACTTTCTATTCCGTTATCCCTTTTATAATTAGGCATTTCCATCTGAGTATCCATTCTCCAGAGAGACTTCATCATTGTACCTGTACTATTCTTCATTCTCAAGGTACACTGTTATTTGCATCAAAACATAATCATATAGAAATCATATGAACATACGTACTTACCTTCTGGCATTCGGTTATACATGCATACTAGCATCCGCATATATATATACGTTCACACCTACACGCATATGCACCTTCATATATACTTACCTACGTACATATCTACATACTTACACCCATACTTAAAACGAAACATAACTATACACATACATACATTCATTAGTGAAATCTATACATAAATACATACATACATACATACATACCCACGTACTTAATTCGTTACCCCGCATACTCGCTTACATACCCCGATCTTATTCGCACGTCTTAAACGCTTTCAAAAATATCTATCGGGTATGTTTCGGTTCTTAAAAATGAGTTTCATACTCATCCATAACTTACCAAGCCATTTAGTAGGGTTAGGGATCACTATAGAAGCTTAACAAGGCTTGGAATGGGTCTACGGGGTCCAAATTCGAAGGAAAAACGAAGAAATACACAAACTTTACATTTGTACCTGACCTCCACCGTAAGCTACGGTGGCTACCGTAGCTTACGGTGGCCCCCAAAGTCTTACGGCAGTCTTGTACTGCCTTACGGCAGAAATCAAATCCCCAGCACCCACCGTAGCTTACGGTGGGCACCGTAAGCTACGGTGAAGCCCAGATCAGCCTTCCTTTTTCACACTAAACTTCGCATAACCAGCTCGTTTCGCATCCGTTTCACTAGAAACTTGTTCCTAAACATCCGTAAAACAATTCCTTACATATTAGCCTAAGAACCCTTGCCCGGATCCTTGATCATTACATATTTTATTACCAATTCCTCACTTATACTTATTTATTCGACCCGTTTGGTCCCACGAACTACCTTCGACTAACTACATCAATACTTGTCTTAATACTTTCAATCATTTCATAATCATACATGATTTCCTTTCATTTGTAAACAAGGAAGTCCTTATGTATACTAAGAAGTGAGCCGAAAGTCACTTACCTTAAGCGTTAGTGTCCATGCTTGCTCCCTCGCTTCCGCTTGACCCGTTAGCTTTCCATGCTTGGTCCGTGTTAGTGTGGTTCCTATTCTTTCATGCCGTCATGCCATAATAATGTTAGTATTCATACTCATTCATATTAACATACATTTTTCCAACTCTTATCTACATTGACTTTCACTAACACGCATACGACATGATTTGTCAACCACATAGACCATATTATTAACATCATATTAATTTCATACATAATGTTGTACAACACATACAACTACACGATCACCTAATCACATACACAATATACACAACCAATTTACACATACATATGCTTTTATAACTCTACATTCGATAACCGCATTATTCAACATTCACTCAATCAAAATTATCATCTTACTTATGTACACAACATAACTCCAACATTATCACTAACAATAAACTACGCATTTCACATTCGTACACATTCATTCGTAATCACCATAAATCAAGCACATCAATTACATGGCGAGCATCACATCATTGGAGCATAAGGTACAAGTTCCTAATGCATGATTTTACCAAACCATACATTCAAATCCGAGTTTTCGTATGGACTCCACCTTAAGCATACTTAACTTATTATTTTGCTAACGGCTACACCATAAGCACCTTCTATACATAATTACCCACAACCTTCATACAATTTCACAATTTTGCTCTCTTAGGCATTTCATCAAACACTTGGCGGGTGTACTACTAACAAAACATTATGTACAAGCATTCTTTGCATATTCTTACTAACTCATATCAAGATCATCAAATTTCCCCTAACCTCACCTAACTTTCATCCTAGATCAAGGTCATTAACAATAATCCACAATATCCAACTCATATATATATCAAAACTATGTTTGATTTAGCACATACAACATCATCATCTTCATAGCATTACTTCTACAAGTGGGTTTTTCACAAAAACCTCAAATAACATCAAAATCGTGTATAATTCGCATTCCATACTATATCCTTAACATATAATCATGCTTAATTTCACACAATTTCAAGGATTGATCATAACCCAATTCATATAAACATCATCAAATCCAAAATTACAACTTACCGTGTATTTGTTAGGGCTAGATGGCCAAGAAATCAAGTTCATGCATTGGATTTGAGCCTAATTTCCTTGTCAAATTGAAGCTTTCTTGAGAACTAGGGTTTCACCCCTTTTTCTTCTTCCTGATCGTTCTCACGCACACACCCATCTAGTGTGTGTGAGATTTTGTTTTTAATTAAATTCAGATTCATATTTGGCAATCTTAGTCCCTCATGTTCTCTCTTATCTATTTGACCCCCCAATGTTTTCCATTCTTAATTTATAGCTAGCACTATCTAATCAAGTTAGATAACTTGGTTATTAGTGAAATATCCCACTTAACCAATAAATCCTACTTACTTATGCCAACCTAATAAAATGTCCAAATAAAATATTTAGACCCGAGTTTTGGGGCGTTACAAATCTACCCCCCCTTAAATGAGGTTTCGTCCCCGAAACCTTTCTCATTTCCATTAGTCACTAACATCCTTTCCTTACTCTATCAACACGACCACTGGCCCATCTTAGTAACATCCCTCTATATTTTAGAACCCATCTCGGAGTTCTTATTAGTGTCGCTTTCACTAATAGCGCTAGCTTCCAACCCATTCCTTAGCTATTGGTTCATTTATCATTTTAATACCCATGTATCATGTGCATTAGATGTCTTTTTGTTCACCTCAACATTCCTATTACTTTCGTCAACTATACAACCTTATTTCAAAATTTATACACACACATATATGTCTAACTTTGACTGGTACCTCATCATGATAGGTAACTACCCGTCCTTGTTTCATAAATCATTCATATAACTGACTTATTCCTAATAAGCTCTTACTATCCATACTATACTTTCACATAACATTCTCATTTCCTTGACCGTTTGCAACAGGTCAATATTCATATCTATTTGAACTTGCACTAACACTTTCATTCATATGATCCGTTTATGACGAGTCTAATACCTTCATCTCATTTCTTAAATTTACATTCTATACGTATATCATATAACATTTAGTTCTTGTTTTGTTATCGCAACAAAACTATTAATTCATAGTCACCTATACATGCTTTAGCTACAAGGTTGACATCATTTTATATTTCTATAGTTACTTGTATCATACGTACCTTTACATTACCTTCAAATTACCCCATTCATCTGACATTACAACTACCCTTAATTCCTGCATTACTTAATCTACTTAAGTAAACATGTCGTGCAAATTCATACATTGTTGACTTTTCAGAAAGTCAATCATCTTACCTACATACTTTCATCATATGATCATGTACTCATCTAAACCTAGTCGGCCACACCAATGATACTATTTACATTTCATAATCATGGTGAAAGACACACATGTACATAAGTACATGATCAACTAATTACATATATGCACCTGTATCACCATTTCAACTCATACTAACATATTCGAAATACTATAGTTGACAATCATATTCAAAAACTAAAAATTTGACATAATCTTAACACCATTCCTTACTAGTAAGTTCATATTTCTCATACTTTATCTTCAACTTACCTCATTTGTCCTACATTCTATTCTTCTCAATTCATGCATCACTAAAGTTGCCTACACAAGCGCATCATATAGGTTCTTCATACGAGAGTCTAACCCATACCCGAAGGTTTCGCTCATAACTTATAAAACGTAATTCTCAATGACATGGTTCTCTCCTTATGTTAATTATAAGGAATTAACCATTCCATACTATACCATACTCCTTTCACCACTCAATTTGCAGGGCGATTTCGATTTGCTAATTCATACTTATCCGTCATAAATTAAAACACTTTACTTACCTCGATTTCATTCCATACTACAACGATCTGTAAATCAGATCTGTCCACCTTCTTCACGAGTACTAGCCAGACCAGGCTAGATTCCATTCATCCATGTAATGTGCCTCCATTCGAACACATCCCTTCACCAATTCTGTTGGTTTCATCACACCAAAGATTCTAACATTACCATCAAGAAATTTAACAGGTAGTACTTTTCATTTCTCACACGAAACTTTTTCATTCTAGTTACTTAGTTCGCCAACCTTCATAATTTAATCTTTCAAGGCCAACTAACATTTCTTATTTATCGTATATGCATCGAGGTATACATTCGTACTTCTTTCCATTCATGCTTACTTACAAAATCATTCATTACGTTATTTCGGTACTCATGACCAAGCTTACCCTTTTCATTCATACTTAAATTATTGTCTGGGTCATAGCCCGCTCTACATTACGACTCCTATGGATCGATTACTAACACATTTAACACATAACAGATTTAAAAATTCTTTCTTTCATTTTAAAACTTAAGTTTGTGTGTGTCATTTACGATCATTCTTTTGTTCGTTTACTTTGCATTTACTCATAGAACTCGTTTGACATAACTACGGTCAATTATTGACACAATTATGATGTGGTCAAATTTTATATTTTATATGTTTTAAATCCGTTTTGCGGATTCAAATGTAACATCCATACCTTTTACTACTTCTATATTTTGAATCCGTCTAGCGGTTTCTAACCTACCATTCATACACTTTCTTCCTTCTACGATTTGAATCCGTCTCACAGATTCAAGCATATCATTCCTGCATTTCATTCCTTGAATCCGTCTCGCGGATTCACACATTCCATTCATACTTTCATTCTTGAAAGTCTTACATTTCTTTTCACCCCCCCCCCCCACGTCCACCTACTACCTAATTCTAACGGACATACCTGTAACAATTATCACGGTCTCATGAACGTCATATGTTTCTTGTGTACTGGCCAGGTACACAATCCACATACTAGTTTCGTGCCTTCGCGTAATCGCCACCTTATGTCCGCAGAATTAAGTTTCGGCACGTGTAACATTTTCAAAACTTCCTTACTCTGTCATTATTATGTTTCATTTGAAATTTTCTTTTACTTGCTTAATTATACCATTTCATGCACCAATAAGTTAAATCTACGTACCTCGGTCAATATGTCATATTATATACCTTGGTGCCGGCGCTAGACCGCATTTACAAATCATCCCTTCCAAACAGTCATACTGACCTTACACATAACATACTGTTAGTTATCTTCGAATACATACTTAAACACATACTTACCTTGGCTTCTATCCTTAGATCTTGATCGAGTCTTAGATTGTACGGGTCCTTAGTCACGAGAGCACACCGGTTTGAGTTCAAGTATTTACCTCCTTCTACTTGATTCTCTCAAACCAGGGCTCTGATACCAACTTGTAACACCCTAACACGCTTAAACTTAAAAGACGCAGCGGAAATTCGTACTATAAAATTTCTTTCAATAAACACGTTTTTGACCTACTTGCAAGTTCATTATAAAATACCTTCTTACAATAAAATTATCTTTTGTACATATTTACAAAATAAAAGCATAACTTATAACTATCATTTTACATAATCAAGTATTCCCGTACAATCTAACTTGTGACTCGGTCTTCGATCTCCGCTCCTCAGTGATCCTCCGTGACTCATACAACCTACACTTACCATACAATTTCAAACATTAGTACACAACATGAACGTAACAAGTTTCATACACTCTTACTTTCTATTCCGTTATCCCTTTTATAATTAGGCATTTCCATCTGAGTATCCATTCTCCAGAGAGACTTCATCATTGTACCTGTACTATTCTTCATTCTCAAGGTACACTGTTATTTGCATCAAAACATAATCATATAGAAATCATATGAACATACGTACTTACCTTCTGGCATTCGGTTATACATGCATACTAGCATCCGCATATATATATACGTTCACACCTACACGCATATGCACCTTCATATATACTTACCTACGTACATATCTACATACTTACACCCATACTTAAAACGAAACATAACTATACACATACATACATTCATTAGTGAAATCTATACATAAATACATACATACATACATACATACATACATACATACATACATACATACATACATACATACATACATACATACATACATACATACATACATACATACATACATACATACATACATACATACATACATACATACATACATACATACATACATACATACATACATACATACATACATACATACATACATACATACATACATACACACACATACATACATACATACATACATACATACATACATACATACATACATACATACATACATACATACATACATACATACATACATACATACATACATACATACATACATACATACATACATACATACATACATACATACATACATACATACATACATACATACATACATACATACATACATACATACATACCCACGTACTTAATTCGTTACCCCGCATACTCGCTTACATACCCCGATCTTATTCGCACGTCTTAAACGCTTTCAAAAATATCTATCGGGTATGTTTCGGTTCTTAAAAATGAGTTTCATACTCATCCATAACTTACCAAGCCATTTAGTAGGGTTAGGGATCATTATAGAAGCTTAACAAGGCTTGGAATGGGTCTACGGGGTCCAAATTCGAAGGAAAAACGAAGAAATACACAAACTTTACATTTGTACCTGACCTCCACCGTAAGCTACGGTGGCTACCGTAGCTTACGGTGGCCCCCAAAGTCTTACGGCAGTCTTATACTGCCTTACGGCAGAAATCAAATCCCCAGCACCCACCGTAGCTTACGGTGGGCACCGTAAGCTACGGTGAAGCCCAGATCAGCCTTCCTTTTTCACACTAAACTTCGCATAACCAGCTCGTTTCGCATCCGTTTCACTAGAAACTTGTTCCTAAACATCCGTAAAACAATTCCTTACATATTAGCCTAAGAACCCTTAACCGGATCCTTGATCATTACATATTTTATTACCAATTCCTCACTTATACTTATTTATTCGACCCGTTTGGTCCCACGAACTACCTTCGACTAACTACATCAATACTTGTCTTAATACTTTCAATCATTTCATAATCATACATGATTTCCTTTCATTTGTAAACAAGGAAGTCCTTATGTATACTAAGAAGTGAGCCGAAAGTCACTTACCTTAAGCGTTAGTGTCCATGCTTGCTCCCTCGCTTCCGCTTGACCCGTTAGCTTTCCATGCTTGGTCCGTGTTAGTGTGGTTCCTATTCTTTCATGCCGTCATGCCATAATAATGTTAGTATTCATACTCATTCATATTAACATACATTTTTCCAACTCTTATCTACATTGACTTTCACTAACACGCATACGACATGATTTGTCAACCACATAGACCATATTATTAACATCATATTAATTTCATACATAATGTTGTACAACACATACAACTACACGATCACCTAATCACATACACAATATACACAACCAATTTACACATACATATGCTTTTATAACTCTACATTCGATAACCGCATTATTCAACATTCACTCAATCAAAATTATCATCTTACTTATGTACACAACATAACTCCAACATTATCACTAACAATAAACTACGCATTTCACATTCGTACACATTCATTCGTAATCACCATAAATCAAGCACATCAATTACATGGCGAGCATCACATCATTGGAGCATAAGGTACAAGTTCCTAATGCATGATTTTACCAAACCATACATTCAAATCCGAGTTTTCGTATGGACTCCACCTTAAGCATACTTAACTTATTATTTTGCTAACGGCTACACCATAAGCACCTTCTATACATAATTACCCACAACCTTCATACAATTTCACAATTTTGCTCTCTTAGGCATTTCATCAAACACTTGGCGGGTGTACTACTAACAAAACATTATGTACAAGCATTCTTTGCATATTCTTACTAACTCATATCAAGATCATCAAATTTCCCCTAACCTCACCTAACTTTCATCCTAGATCAAGGTCATTAACAATAATCCACAATATCCAACTCATATATATATATCAAAACTATGTTTGATTTAGCACATACAACATCACCATCTTCATAGCATTACTTCTACAAGTGGGTTTTTCACAAAAACCTCAAATAACATCAAAATCGTGTCTAATTCGCATTCCATACTATATCCTTAACATATAATCATGCTTAATTTCACACAATTTCAAGGATTGATCATAACCCAATTCATATAAACATCATCAAATCCAAAATTACAACTTACCGTGTATTTGTTAGGGCTAGATGGCCAAGAAATCAAGTTCATGCATTGGATTTGAGCCTAATTTCCTTGTCAAATTGAAGCTTTCTTGAGAACTAGGGTTTCACCCCTTTTTCTTCTTCCTGATCGTTCTCACGCACACACCCATCTAGTGTGTGTGAGATTTTGTTTTTAATTAAATTCAGATTCATATTTGGCAATCTTAGTCCCTCATATTTAAAAGCCTCTAAAAGCTCAATGCCAAACATCCCCCAAGTTAAAACGACTTATAACTTTTGCAAAATTATCATATTTAAAATATAAAGCACAACTCACATTGAAAAGGAGCATTAATTCAAAGAACATCTTAAATTACTATAAATTCACAAGACAAACCCATCTTACCGCAACCAGAAAACATGACGAATGCTTTGTTTAAAGTTGCTTTTTTATCACATTACTAGGTTATAACCCGGGAACTTCCCGGGCAGAAAAAATTAAATGTCAACGAACCCAGAGAACTAAATCAAAATGCAGAGCCGTGAACCAAAAATAGATGATTCAAATCAAAGGCATAAGGAAAAGTAACACAAAATGATATTCAAGACCCAAATACGCCTACCGGCTACCTAAATTAAAACACAAAAATGAAGTTGAAAGATCAAATACACATACGAGGGAGCTAAATTAAAACACGAAAATGAAGTGGAAACAATGTTGATCCTAGAGGATTCAGTTTGTTTGAGGACATCGGCAAAAGAAAAGATCAATAAAAGTCACAGATAAAATACATAAAATGAAATTATTATAGGTGATTTAATCATGAAATTACGTTATATGAATTAATCGTTATCCATATTATACTCGAAACCCGTATAAATATTTAAAAAAAGTGGCCATCACCAACATTAACAACCTAAACTGACCACATTCATGTTGTAAAAGTCTTGTTGAACTAACATCATAAGTAAAATTGCAGTTGTTAATAAACATAAATATATGCCTTGTACACAACATTTGACGTTTATTTTCTAATCATACTATCTTTATCTAAAATTAGTAGTTTCAATACGTCTTTACTCTTGACTGTCATGAATCAAACTCATCCTCTTGGTGAAGCTTTCGGCCATGTCTGAGTTGTTCTCAATTGGATCTAGTGTTCTTCAGGTGGCATATATTCAAAATCAAACCAAAGAAAATGCACATGTGGGTTAGAGAAATTACCACACTGGAAGCATGATTGCTTACTTCTAACAATCCAAAAAAGTAACCAAACATCTATTAGTTTAAGTGTAAAATAGATAAAGTACATTGATGTAAAAAAAAACTTTTCGTTTAGATTTTCTCTTTTAAACCAAAATATTAAGTTAATAAATAGAATCTTAAATAAGATTAAAGATATGTTATTATGAACTTTTGTGTACACAAAAAAATACAATATGCATTAGGTGGTTGGTATCATCCCACACTCCGTTTATGAACTTTTGTGTACCTTACACGTTGAAAGTTTAGAATTTCAACCCGAAACAGGTTGCGACCACTCCACCCACAAGATTTTCATACTCGACCTTTTGAAACCCAGCTTCTACGATCATCAAAGCAAAAACCTATTGATAAACTATATGGGTCAAAAGGCGGACCACAATGTTATCATGCTTTATTTTGAAAATATAGCTCATAACAGCTTGAAAATATAACTCATTTAAGTACATGTGTGTCGAAACCAAACTGACCCGGAAGTGATACTCAAATATACGAAGAATAACAGAAGCATCAAATTAAAAAAATAGGTTTTTTTGTTCAATTTGAATTTCAGTCAGTTCTCGTGGTTCCATTTAAGTACATGTGTGTCGAAACCAAACCGACCCGGAAGTGATATTTCAAACAAACCTAGACCCGGAAACGAATCACTATTAATAAAACAGTTTGTTTGGCGGTTTTGGAGGGTCGGGTCCAAGGTTCTGGTGGGTTGGAAACACTAAACGCCGACCCCTAATTTCCAGCGGCAATAATCACTCTAATTACAAATCTAAATCACACGCACAAGTAGCTATATTTCAGACCAAATAAGTTGAACTATCAATTTTGCACTCAAAAATGCAATCGAGCGATGGACTATAAGACACCCAACTGAGCCTAAAAACAACAAAGAATGCAGTCCAATTGAACCTAAACACAACAAAAAGTGCAGTCCAACGTTTATTAGAGGCAATAATAGAAAGCATATGTTTGTTACCTGTGATGCAGCAGTTCCAAGCAGAGATGAATTAAGGACATTGTATAATCATCTAACCCATTCACTTTGTATAACCTGATATAAGCATCCAACCACGGAAGTATAATCCTCCAATCCCTTCGCGTCATATAACCTTCATTAAATCACCCCGCCCGACGAAATTAAACCTTATATAATATATAAAGGGTTTTGTACTCCAAAATTAACGATTATAGATTTAAGAATAAGTAAATGGAAAACCAATTTCTTGAATATTCATTGTTTAAAAACCTAAACGATGAAAATAGGAGGGTGAGATATCAAGATTAAACACAAATCATGAAAGAAAGATGCATGTAGAAAATTACAGGTCGATAACAAACTTACCTGTTTGCTTCAATCGCAATTAAGGATATCTACGGCTCGTTGAAATTGAGAAGATAAAACTATTTTAGAAAAAGATAAATGAAGATGAAACACATATTAAACACGAATAATCAAACAACGTATAGAAGAGTACAAATCGAGAAAACAAACCTGGTTGATTCAAAGATTCAAAATCAAGTTTGAGAGATTAACAGCCAAAGCGGAATATCGCCAAACCTGGTTAAGATCTGGCCGGAAACCAAAACAAAAACCAATAATCAGCCAAAAAAGCTCACTTAAACATATCATCAGACAACAAATCTAAATCTTAACAAATAATCATCAAAATATGTCGAATAAGATCTGTAACGAACCTCATCCTTCTGAAACAACAAATCTAGATCTTAACCTCTGATCACCGCAACGATCGTTGACGAAAGTTTCATCAATACACATCAAATCCATACACAAAACGTAGATCAAAGAGAGATCAACATGAATATGTAAAGGAAATCGTCAAAAACAACGAAGAAAAACGAAGATATGAAGAAAACGCGTTGGGAAAGGGGTTTTTGAAAAGATGAAACATGGGTCGTCTCGTCTCTTCTCTCTCTTTTTATCATGGTTTTGGAATTTGGTTTGGTGATAATGAATTTGAATTTTGAATTACATAAGTTGTTTGAGGAAAAAGAAAAAAAATGAAAGAAATGGGAATTGAGAGAGAAAGTAGAGATTTGAAATTCAAAACCTCTATTTCAAATTTCAAAATTCAAAAGCAAGAGGAGAACATGATCTGAAAAGAGGAGCAGAGGGAAAGAAGAGAAAAGGGAAAGGTGGGTGACCAGGCTTTTGGCTTCACATGACAGAGACAGAGGGTGTTTTTTTTACTGTGTTAATTAGGTTTTATAAAAAAAAACAAAAAAACCAGAAAATGACACATAGGATTAGGAGAAGGGAGAAGTTGACACATAGGAAAGAGATAAGGGAGAGGGCTTGAGAGGTTGACATGTGTTTAGGGGGAATGTGGGGGTGCCAAGTGGCAAAACCTAGTTCTTTTATTAGAGATAAAGATTGCTCAGTGTTTGCGGTTATTCTCACCTTCTCATCTCTCATGTTCTATCAAAATTTATTATGTTTGCCATTTGTTTTCCAAACATATAAAAATACTTGTCTAATGTATGTTTTTCTTGTTATAGTGTTAGAAGCGAGACCTAATGACTTGGCTAAAAAAGGAGTCACCAATGTTGTTGAAGATGTGGTCGAAGCCGTAACTGTCTCAGATGATGGTCAACGTCCTTGTAGATCAGTTTCCGATTGTGCTAACTTATGCCCACCACCATTGATTGGATGGTGTTTGGGGGGATATTGCAAATGCATTCATTAGATGAAGAAGAAATTATAATCATAAGAATCATAATTGCAAATAATTGCATTGTTTGGATGAATTTTTCTTTAAATTAGTATTTGTTTAAATTTTATTTTTATTAATAAGTTTATCAACTCTTTAGTCATAAATAAATATAGACTAGGAGTAACCAACATTTTTTTTATCAAATAGTTCATAACGCGTAGGATACATTTAAATATAGCATCATCATTAAAAGCAATTATACATTATACATATCAAAATAAAGTGATGATGAATAGTAAAAAAATTATATATTAAAGTATTTAATTCTTAATAGTAATTTATAATTTGATCTTTTAATAATACTTTTAAATCTTTACTTAGTTTTATTTGGCTTTTTTATCATTTTAAGTTGTTTGCTCACGTATACGGTGCGTTACCGTGAATATTGTTTATTATTATTATTATTTAATTTGAAATTTTAGTAATTTTAAAATAAATACTAAATTCGCAATTATGGTTATCTATCTTTTTACCATTCCAAGTTATTTGCTCGCGCATTGTGACGGTACGTGACCGCGGATCGATATTGAGCCGGTTCGTTACAGTACCAGTACGATATATGCATCCGTTATTGATCGTTGAGTAATTTTAAATCTGCACCTATTTTTTATTTTTACCATTTTAAGTTGTTTGCTCACGCATTGTGACGGCACGTTACCGTGCATATTGTTTATTATTATTATTATTATTATTTAATTTGAACTTATAGTAATTTAAAAAAAAAAACTAAATCCGCAACTATGTTTATCCGGTTCGTTTTACCGGTATGATATATGCATTCGTTATATAAATTACCATGTGTTTTACATCGGACGAAAATTATAAAAACGAAAATTGTACCGACACCAATGTTGTTTGAACGCCGGTTCAGATTGTAACGCTACTGCTACCGGTATTCATTTATCGTCAAATATATAGTTATATAAATGAAAATTTATGAAACCAGAAACCATAAAAATGAATTTAGGTACCGGTACCGATGTTCCGTATGGTAGCGATACAACGTCAGCTTAGAAAACAATAAAATAAACATCAGTACCAAACCGTTCATGGACGTCCGGTTCACTACGTTAGCGGCGCAGTATCCATTATCAAACAAGAAACCATAACAATGAATCCATACCAGTATTGATGCTATCTAGTTCAGTTTGGTACGGTATGGTAGTGACACGGTGTGAGGTTATCCAAAGCAAAAACAATAAAAATAAATACCGGTATCAATGCAAATATTGTTCAATCGGTTTCGGTTCGATTTGGTATGATAGGAGCAAGGTGTTCGTTTCCAATAAAATCTATATCGCATTGTTGAAAAAAATAAGCAAGAAAGCGAATGAATCAAACCAATATAAAGTGAACAACATCAGTATTGGTATCGATATATGTTTTTATTGTTTTCAATCGATGTAAGATTTTCTCTTTGGATTACAATAACGAGCGTCCATATTATAACGAACCGAACTAATACCAACCGACTTTCCGCCGCGAAGCGCGGAAGATTATAACTAGTTTTTAATTGATACAAAAGTAGATATAACTCATTCAGACTATCCTAGAAAACCACTAAATCCTATAAAATATAAATATATACATATTCAGCTAAAACCACTTACGTGAAAAAAAACATGACTATCTAATTTCGATGACTACAGGAGACATTATAAAAAAATTATATTCTTTTAACAGCGATGCCAGCAACAATATGATGGTGAAACTATAAGCAAGCGACACCGTTTAATATTGTGTTAAAACAATATTAATTAGTTAAAACCGTAGTTGTCAAAGGCGCACTAAAGGTGAGCCTTGGGCCTTAATGCAATGCGCTTAAAAAGCGAGGGCTTTTTAGGCGAGTTGTTTAGTATAAAAATACCGTTTTTAGGGATTTTAGACATGTTTTACGCTTCTTTAAGGCTAATTTAAGTTGTTTTAGGTTGTTTCCAGGCTTGTTTAGGGTTCTTATAATTGTTTCAAACATGTTTAAACGATTTTTGACCGGAATTTCATTGAAATTTGGCCTGAAAATTGCACCCGAGGGCCTGAAAGTGGGGTTTTTGAAGCGAAACGAGAAGGCTGGGATGGACTTGAAAAGTGGACTTAGGCACACGCCTGAGTAAGCCTTGATAACAGAGATTAAATCAAGCAGTCGTTCTAGCTGCTTCAGATCTAGCTGCTGGTTAGATGCTGTGGTGTGTATATATTTTGGGGTTATTTAATAAAACAAGCAGCCGTTAAAAAAAACTAGTTGTTAAAAAAAACAAGCAGTCGTTCAAAAAAATAAAAATAAAACAAAATCGTGTTAACAAATAACAATTAGTTTCTAGAGTTTCTATCAGACTATAGGGTGTGGAGGGGCTTGGGTTGGGGGCATTGCTCGACACGTGACGAGTGTGAGATCCACAAGGTAATATTAAAAAATAAGGGGTGTGGTGTGACGTGGCATCGGCTGACGTGACCAGCCATGTGGATTTTGTTTTTTTTTTGTTAAACTATTTTAGATTTTATTAAACTAAAATAACAAACTAATTAAAATAGAAGAGAAGATTATATATAATATTTTAAAAAACTACCAATAAAATAAAAAAAAAAACTACATAAAATAAAAAAAAAGCTACATAAAATAAAAAATAATTAAAAATTTCATGACTTCTCCATTTTATTTTTTCATGATTTCTTCTTTCATTTCCAACGTCATTGTCAATTGTCGGCCGATAAGGTGATCGACGGCCATTACGAGAAATTTCATATCTTCGCCTTTTTCTTTTAGAAATATCTTTTTATCGTACGACGCTTGAATATTTTTCCTCATCTAGATCCTTTGTTGTCGGAGGAAATTAAATGTATCAATTTTCGTCCCAAGATCTTCTAACTGGTCGATGTACAACCCTTTACCCGAGGCCGAACTCGGGGCCGAACCCGAGGCCAAACCCGATCTCGTTCTTTGAATCCGCTTTTTTGACATGTCTCTGTCGGGTGGGCGGGAAGTAGCCGTTTAAAATTGGTGGGTATTTATATTGGTTTAATATGTATTTTTTTTAATTAAAGTAGCCGTTTGGCAACAGCTAGCCCAACGACTATATTGGACCAGACAACCAAAGCCAGCCATGTCACCTCCCCCCACGCTGGGCTCAATCCCCACGTCAGCTGCGTAACGCCATAGCCAACACTAGCCCGGTATAATCTAGCCAGCGTTACTTGGCAACCACCACCCCAACCCACGTCCCACACCCCACAGTCTCAAACAAGTAATAATGTTCTAAAAATAAATGTAGCATTTACTTATTTGTGGAAAGAAGCATTAAATTAATTTTGGTTGAAAATCCAACTTCTATAAATTTATGGTAGATGGGTCAAGCAACAATCAAAGAGATATGGCGAATTCTTTGTTCAAATTTGTTGTTCTTGTCACATTGGTGCTTAGTAATCCTGGTTATTCCCTTCATTCTCTAACTCTATTTCAAGATTTATCATGTATCATTTTTTTAACCAACACACATAAAAAACCATAATAATATACGTTAGTCATCTTTTGTTGTTGCAGTACTAGGAGCTAAAGTGGAAAAATCGTCTGATATGGTCATCACTGATGCCAAAAATTTGAGGACTACTGCACTTGCTCCAAATTATTTCGAGCCACAACGTCCTTGTCTAAGAAGGGTTCCAGATTGTCTAACCTTCTGCCCGCAATTTACGATTCCGTTATGCTTGGATAGATATTGTCGATGCAATTATCCATAAGAGTCATGCTATACATGGTGTTTGAGTGTGCAGATGAAACCTGAATCGATTTAAGTATGCCCAAAATAGTTAATGAAAAACACAAAGTTTGGTGCAGTGTTTGCTTACATTTTCTTTCAAACAATTATATGTTGGTTGATGGGGAAAATCACGAAAAATAGCCATTGTGTGAGTTTAATACTTTTAACTTGATTTTGTAGTCTACGAGTTTTAGGATCCGCGTATCCGCGTGTTGTGGCAAGACTGTTAAACCGAATAAAAATAGACGTTAAAACTTTAGATCACACAAGCACGTTGCGGGCCGTTACGTAAAACTTTATCGTAGAAAAGAATAACTAGGTCGAAACAATAACATTGGTTCGTTAGGTAAGGGCACCCTCTACAATGGAGAAAACCCAGATGCCGAAAAATATTTAAGTCGATCGAGAAACACAAAAATGAATGCCGTTACTGGTTCTTTTAACCCATATATAATAAAAATATATAAAGTTCATGTTAATTAAACACACACAACAAATGTTCAACTATCTCCTGGAGTTAAACCGAGAGAACATTGATAATATACGTAACTTTATCATGTTGTTACCAGTTTATTGACAATATTCGAAAGCTATCTTCTGGAGTTAAAACGAGAGAGCATTGATAACATACAATATTCGAAAGCTATCTCCTGGAGTTAAACCGAGAGAGCATTGATAACATACGTAACTTTATCATGTTGTTACTAGTCTATTGATAATATTCGGAAGCTATCTCCTGGAGTTAAACCGAAAGAGCATTAATAATATATATAACTTTATCATGTTATTGCCAGTGTATTGATAATATTTGAAATCAAATATGTTTAGTTGTTTATTATTTTCAAATACACAATATTATGGGTCAAACTTTTATATTTAAAGTGAACTAGTTGATTTTTCGCCCGCGCGTTGCGGCGGGGATCCAATGACTGCAAAATGCGTATCAGCAACGGCAAGTAGATACCGAATATCAAAACATAAATAAAAATAACGTGGTAAGAATAGTCACTCCGTCCTAAAAAACGATTTTAAATAACCTAATATATAATAATATGACCCACACGTCCTACACGTTGGAAATTTAGTTGCTTTCAGTTCAGTTATTACGGTGCTAACACGTTAAAATATGGATGAGCTCGGTACCGGTAACGGAATCGAAAGTACCGATCCAGAAAATCATTGAAATTAGGTACCGGCGCCGAAAATGCTCTGTACAATACGGTATGGTATTTGAAGGTAAAAATCAATAAATACAGGTATGGTGCTAGACCTGTGTCGAATCGAAAGTAACGATTCTGAAAACGCCAAAAGGTGGGTACCAAATTGGTACCGAAAATGATTTGGTATAGTAAATTTGGTACTAATACGATATCGGTTTGATTACTGGATTTGATACGATTTGCTAATCAATAATCTAAATATCCAAGTTAATTTTACATGCTACAATTAACTCATTATAGAAAAGACAAAAAAGAAAGCAAAATAAGTTGTTGTGTATATAAAACTTCAGTCAAACGAAATATAGTTTAGTTACTGTATGTATGAAAAGTAATCTAAACGGTGTAATTACTTGCATTGCTATGTTGCTACATAATTTGATGAGCTCGGTACCATCCGGTACCGAAAATACCATTACCGAAATCCCCAAAAGTGGGTACCGGTACCGAATATACCTGGTACGGTACCGGTTGGTACTGGTACGGCACCGGTATTTGAGTGTAAAAACCGGTGAATACCGGTACCGGTACCGAATATACCTAGTACTGTACCGGTCGGTACTGGTACGACACCGATATTTGAGGGTAAAAACTGGTGAATACCGGTGCCGAACCGGTATCGAAAATACACATGTTTTGATAAATTTGATACTGATACCGATACCCAATACCATTTGCTAATCACCTATTGATAGCGTATTGCCACGTGGCATATAACACTGTTCAAAAACTTCAGTTTTTAATTTTTAATTTTTAAATATATAGGGTAATTATTATGTGATATGATTTTACCATGAAGTTAATTGAAACTCATTTTTTTTGTAAACAAAAGTTATTTAGAGGATATAACTTTCATAAAGCAACGGAGACAACTTTTATTAAACCACATGAAAAAAACAAACCAAAGCAGCAAGTTACTACGTCGGCATATTACAATTACAAAATATAGAAAAAAAGATTTTTTTTAAACGGCTTATTTATTTAATCCCCTGTGTGAACCTAAGATCTTCGCTTTTTCAACCTAGGTGTTTTTAAAGTCTTTGCCTTCTCCAACGGACCACCACCCCATTGGTAGAAAAAAAAAAAAAAAAAACAGTTTAAAACATTACATCCCTACTGAAAAACCAAGAAACAAACTTCGCCTAAAGATTTAACTCAAAACGTCTCCAATTGCTCCACGTTATATCAATGCCTTTCGCTGCTCTATGCTTTATCCATTCGAACGCAAGTTCTTTAACTTCCTCCACTACCTTGAATGTTCCAAAAGGACTGCCTTTGAATACCCCGCATTTCTTGCGCACCAGATACACCAATGGGCACCAATGGGCTGCTGATATCACAGCATGTAATATCGTTTTTTTTTCCTGAAGGGTCTACATATTCACACATCCAAAGGCCTATTTTCACAACCTTTAAGACGCCTCGTATAGGCCTAGACGGGGCATCTTGGGTTGTTGTCTCCTAACAATACACTCTTTTGTCTCCGACCAGATACTACTGAACCTCGTACCAGGTCAAATCAATCACATGAGACGGGGCGTCTAGGTCTAGCCGATAGAGGAAGACGCCTTGTCTAGGCCTAGACGCGGTCTTGAGGACTGATTTGACTATCTTTCTAGCATGTGATGAAAGTAATACATATTGGAATTAAATAGGGACATGCAGAGCATTCTTCAACCATCGAAATTCTCTGCTTCTTCACTGCTTCTTTTTTGCCTTCTATTTGATATCATTCACAGGTGTTGAAATGTCATCATACTCGGACAACAACTATTTCTTTGGGCCGCATTCTGGTGAGTCATGGGTGCCTGAAGCCGTTTCGGTAACAGTTATTAGCTTAAATTACTTGTTGTTTTAATTATTTACTAATGATGATACCGTTTTAGGAGGAGACTGGCGTTCCCGATTCTAATAAGCAAGAGGAGGTTGTGTACAGTGTACAAGGAAATCAAAACATACCGTTTCTAGATGAGAGAGAGAGAGGGGTTTGTTGGTTCGGGAAGCGCAGGATAGACGAGAGAGAGGGGTTACCTTTCATACCGCTCCCACCACCTCGAGCACCACGTCATCAGCAGCACCCGCAACAGCCAGATCCAGATTCAGATTCGGACCCGGAGGCATAAACCAGCTGCATGTACATATTTTGGTATTTAGTATTCAGTTGTAGTTTATATTTTGTTATAGATGTACAAACTTATCTTATATATGTCATATTTAAGTTTGTTTTCAGTTATTCAGGTTACTTAATGATTGTTTGTCTTAAATCGATATTTCGTAATAAATGATAAAACCTTGACATTGAAATATAATATGGAAACAATATAGTTTTCAAAATGTTAAATAATATTTAAATTCGGTTATTAAAATGTTGAAAACCGTACAACATTTAAACAATATAATATTTTAATGGTAGGGCAATATTTGAAAAAGTAAAATGTTAAAAACAATGTAATATTTAAGCGATCGAATATTTTTAAAGGGCCGATCTTGAAAACGGTAAAATATTTTTATACAAAAAATAAAACTTTTCTTCAAAAACAACTCAAATTACCCCACCCAAACACCCATTTTTCAACTAAAAAAAACACCAACTTGCTAGACGCCACGTCTATGCCTAGATGGGGCGTCTAGACCCCTTAAACTTTGTGCCCGACATCCCATTTAGACCCCTTGATTTCAGTGCCTAGACGCTCCGTATAGGCCTAGACGAGGCGTCTAGGGCACCAAAAGTGTCCAAATAGCCAAGTCGGGTGTGTGAATAGATCCAGATTTTCTGAAATTCCTAGCCCATTGACGCATTGCAAAGTCTTTTCCATGGCGCTGAATCCCCCGTTTATAGACAGTTTAAGCAACCAAAAAATCTGTCCCCATACATCTTTTGCTTCCGGACACCTGACCAAAATATGATCTACTGTTTCATCTACCGTATTACATGTACCACAAGGGATTGATTGCATGAACACACCGCTATTAGCCGGCGCTGCTGGTGAAGGAATTTTCCCTTCATGAGCTATCCAAATGTAACTTTCATTTGTAATCATGGTTGTAAAACAAGGTCTTCAAGGCCGAGTATTCGTTACAAGGTAGGTTGACGATGCGACTTTTTTCAACCCCGTCTAATTACTCGGAATCGATCACAAGGTAGGTTGACGTCTAATTACTCGGAATTGATCACAAGGTAGGTTGACGATGCGACTTTTTTCAACGCCGTCTAATTACTCGGAATCGATCAAACATGGTCAACTCGGGCTGAGTTTAACTTAAAAAAATAAAACATAATTTCTATACCTATCATATGAAAGAATGAATATCATTTTCACGTATTAAATATTACTAAATTTTTGTTATTTTACATACATTTAATTTCCGAAAACTAATTTCTTTATAATTTAACATGTCCAAGTACTCTCAACTCCCCGATCGACCGACTAGGGAGCGCCTAACAACTTTTGCAACATCTTTGAAATTTGTTCAAAATACAATCCAAGTATCAAAATGTGACTTCATTAATTAAAAAAGTTAAAAAGACATCTAAAGTTTTAACGAAAACTCTTATATAAACATTGATATATATCTATTAATAGGTAAAGTAAATCAACGAAAACTCACTCTTTGTTTTTTTTTTTTTTTTTTTTTTTTTTTTTTTGCAGTTTGTATTCATGTTTATAAGTTACTAGGCTATCACCCGGGAACATCCTGGGTTAGGAAAATTTAATTTTCAATGATAAAAGGTACATAAACAACATTTTCAAACTCATTATTATCTTCTTCCCCTTTCACAATAATTTATTTGTTCCGTTTCATCAGTATCCTAACTTTGTCTCCCCTTTACGATCGGTGCCTTGCGCCACCATACACCATCAAACGACTGTTTGTTTGTGTGATAAGTACCTCATTTTTAGTAGTATTAGAAACGGGTTTAAATGATCAGATGGTCAATTAAATTGGGCCCATGGTTTAGCGGGAAACAAAGGCCGAGAACACAGAAAAAACGACACGAACATGTCATCTCATATATTTGTACTAAACTAAATTTATATATTTAAGGTTGCTCATAAAATTTTTAAAGGTGTGGAGTAATTTGCACATTAGAAGTATAATATACTTGCCTGCCACATTCATAATCCGATTTGCACATGGCTTTTTTTCACAATGCAACCATCAACATGTATCGAATCCGGGCACGCTACCTTGGAGGAAGTCAAAAGGCATGTAGTTGTTGTGGGTTTGCTATTCATCATTGGTTGAAACACTTGCAAAAACTCCTCTTTGATCGACGCTTGGCCCTCCACAACCCTATACATTTGCTTCCTACTCGCCAAGCCGCCCTGGTAAATTTGACCTGAAAGACCCATGCACCAGTCTTAAACATCTAACATCTAGTTTTTTTTGCTCCAAAATAGGTCAACATAAGAGGGTTTTTTAGGTGTATTTTTATGAACATTTAGTTTGTAAAATGTAAGTACAAAATTTGTTTGTTCCGTAATAACTAAAATTTTTGAATAAAATTTTGGGTGGTTTTTTATGGTAAAACATCACTTTAGGTGTCTTTTCATATGTTCGACCCAATTCCTCATTAGCAAGTTTATTTTCAACCTTTTTTTGTTCAAACACACTATACAAAAAACCAATTAAGTTAGACGATGAACCTTATGGGGGAGGCACAAAGGATCATATTCTTCGTTCTCAAACACTTCGTCAAGCAAGATATGATCTTAGCGAGTTTTGTTTTGCATCATCTAAAACAATGTTGGCGATATTCTGGATTTCTCAAACAATGATGATGTTCTTCTTTGTAGCTTCTGGTGCTGCTCCACATGCTTCGTTTGGTAAAATTATTTCCAAAAATGCCTAAAGTCAAATTAACGAAGAATAAATCGAATTCAGTTATCGTGCCTTCAAAAACAACTCAAAAAAAGTAAATACAGAAGTTCTAGTATAAGAATCTGAATTGTTTGATGAAATAAGAATCCGAGTCTCATTGTTGTTAAACATTTTGTTTATGTATTTAAATCTCAAAAGTATCCTCTTTCCCTTCTCCGCCACAAATTTTTAGTTCGGTTTCATAATTATCCCAACTTTGCCTCCATATGTATTCAAAGTTTCCATGTAAAGCTAATTTCCTTTTAATTCATAATGAGATCTTTGTATAAGAATGTTTTAGAAACCCATACGCCTAAGAAGACACGCAATGGTGGATGAATAGCCAAAGGGGCCTATTGCCCATAAATTTTTACTACATAACCCGGGAACCTCCCGGGCAGGAAAAATTAATGCATATTAATCGAATTATGTCGTCAAATAAAATAAAAATACATGTTTTGACCCGACTCATACCTATTCCCAACCTTGCCACACCCAACCGTTTTAACCCATGCCCTACCTGTTTTGACCATTACCCATACAATACCTGCTACTTAATATGAATTCCTCAAAAACCTTTCGGGCAAGAAAAATTACGTTAAATTCAAGCAAGATGTGATTTAAAGCCTACGCATAGACCCACATGAAAATTGTAATATTAGTGGTGAAATTAAACATCTATACAGTCGAGTTTTTAGAACGGCAATTTACTAATGAACTGGGCAAAATTAGCCCTCTAGGAAAGGAAGGACTTAATACAACAGGAACAAAGTAAAAAAAAAAAAAAAGCAAAACAACAAAGACGGAAAAAACAGCTTAAGCTTTGGGTTCTGGACGCTTCCAAAATAAATAGAATTTAAAAGTTAAAAATAACACATGACTTTTGATCATAACCATAAGTGTATAAATTAAATAAAATAAAATACAAACAAAGTGGCATATTACATAAATTACTGAGAAAGTGCATATACAATTTGAAGATAGTCAAGTCTCTTTGAAGTTGCATATCATTGAGTTGCTAAAAGCTTTCTTTAAGTAAATCGAGTCCCCTCCAACCAAAAGGTCGAATGATAGTCTTTCAATTGCTGAACACCAAACTGCAAAATACACACCACGATGTTAAAAATGTTTGGAATGGGTGAAACTTGTATTTTTTTCCTACGACATACAAACGACTGATCTACATACTTGTTCCAATACCATGAAAAACAACATTATAGTTATATCGTTGTTATTAGTCAACCCGTGTTTTCAACCTCTAAAAATATACCCATCTCATCAAATTATCTCACATCCTTCCCTATCGGTCATTGCAATAAGAAGATCTACATATATTGCAACTCAATTTTAACTTAAACAATCATATATATAAATAATCATATATTCATATTATATACTCAATATTATTTAAAACCCCTTTCATCTAAAGGCATTCTTTAAGCTAATTTTTATATATTCATATTATATACTCAATATTATTTAAAACCCCTTTCATCTAAAAGCATTCTTTTAGCTCATTTTCTATGTTGTAACTCAAGCACATGTAAACAGGTGTTTCTCGTTAATTGTTCAAAGGAGTCGTACCCTTTCCATTTTATCCGTTATGTATTTAAAGAATGAAACACTTTATTATATAAAATAAACAAAACTGAAAATATGTATCTAAATAATGAAACACTTGATCATATAAAATAAACAAAATTGAAAATAAAAAGACCATTATGTGTTTAAAAAATCATCACATTTTCTAAAACAAAACTATATTAACATTAACAACTATTTTAAAAAGTGACTCGTTTTAAAACGTCAAATTTTAAAATTTGTTTTTGAAAATTTTGTATGACAAATTCGTGTTCATAAAATGGTAATACGTCCAAGAGTGGAAATCAACAATCAACTGGAAACTTAATTATTACAAAAGGGTAATAGATCTTGACCATAACCAAATATCAATATCTTAAATTTTGTTTATCAAATTTAACGAATCACGATACAAATTCAAAACTTAACACAAATCGAGTACACATATCTTATAAATAACTTACAGATTTAGCGTTATGACGAGTGTTAAGGCAACTCAGTCAATCCTTGCACAATCCTTGCATGAAAGTGAATGTGTTCTAATCTTTTTGTAGTAGTACTACCGACTGTATATTTACGATCGGGCCAGCTTCCATTAGTAAGTCATTGAAGAACTTCATTCCATAGAACATACTCGTATCGTCTGCACAATCAGAATTACAAAGTGCCCTTTAGTATCTAGATTTGTATCTTAGTACTTGGCAACATAAACATAATGTTCTTTATGTTTCCTTGACAATGATTTCATCACCACCATTGATCTTCTGAAGTGTGATTAAATTATAATTGATAAGTTGGATGTATATGTGGCATAAGACATGTAACACATGCTTCCTGAATGCTTAAAGAAGCAATTTAAAATCATAGTTTGCCACTAAAATAATGGAAGAAGCTTGATACAATGGTTATCACCTGTGTGTGTACACAACAATTTCCTGAATGCTTAACGCAACTTTCTTGATCTCCACATGATATTTAGTATTAATTTTAAAATAAACATATAAGACTATTTTTAAGTAATTGGTTTCATGATGTACTCTATGCATATATACACACACATGCTACTCGTAACTCGTAAGTATAGTCGAAAAGGAACTAAAAATTGCGTTAAACTGGAAGGACACCAAAAACGGGCCACGGACCAGTCGGAAAGGAAGAAAAAAAAACAGCTTAACTGGAACAGCACCAAAAACAGGACGCCGACGATGGGCCGACAGACATGGGCCAAGTGGATTATAGTAAATCTCTAAGTTAAACCAGCTTAACTAAACCATCACCACCACATGAAAGAAAATCATTTGAAACAACTTCAATTAAAAATTCAAGTATAAACTTATCTTATTATTTACCAAAAAATAACTTTCACAAAAAGGGTAAAAATGGTATACCCTAACAACTCCTCCAAATCCTCTAGAGCTAGGTTGAATGAAGGTGTGTCTACCGTGCATTTTTTTGCCAGTGATATACCAATGTTGCCCTCTTAGCATCCCATAGCTTTACATCTCTATCTTTACTTCCAGTTAAGAAAAAACTCGTATTTGGAATAGCCGATATTCTTGTTACATTCCCTACAAACAGTGTAAATTTATTAAGGGGTCGATCCGGGTAATGTATTATTGTAACGGGTCAAATTAAGAAACTTACCAGAGTGAGCTTTTGGTATGTACCACAATATTCCATTTCCATTTTGATCCATGTGTTTATTATGCAAACCTGCGGTTGAAGATGCACTGAACTTTTGTTCATCGTTATCAGAATTTTTGTGTTTTTTTGGTTTCGTGTGGCTATGTAACGGAGATCATGAACTCCGACATCTCCGCCTTTTCCACCTGTCACGATTAGCGGAGAAACCGAACTGCTTCCCATCTCATCACTCATCAGCAAACACACAAATGGACCGCGTGCCACCTAAAACACGCGCGCGCACACACACACATTTAAGTCCAATATTATATGTAATCTGGGTCTTTACCTTGACAGCTTTGGTGGTGCCGAATGTTGAAGGAACCCGCTATTCCACTCCAGACCTTTATAGAAGGACAAAGAAAAACAAAAAAACATCAAGATCAAAAAGCCACAAGCTAGTTATTTAGATAAATCATAACCATAAGTGTATAAATTAAATAAAATAAAATACAAACAAAGTGGCATATTACATAAATTACTGAGAAAGTGCATATACAATTTGAAGATAGTCAAGTCTCTTTGAAGTTGCATATCATTGAGTTGCTAAAAGCTTTCTTTAAGTAAATCGAGTCCCCTCCAACCAAAAGGTCGGATGATAGTCTTTCAATTGCTGAACACCAAACTGCAAAATACACACCACGATGTTAAAAATGTTTGGAATGGGTGAAACTTGTATTTTTTTCCTACGACATACAAACGACTGATCTACATACTTGTTCCAATACCATGAAAAACAACATTATAGTTATATCGTTGTTATTAGTCAACCCGTGTTTTCAACCTCTACAAATATACCCATCTCATCAAATTATCTCACATCCTTCCCTGTCGGTCATTGCAATAAGAAGATCTACATATATTGTAACTCAATTTTAACTTAAACAATCATATATATAAATAATCATATATTCATATTATATACTCAATATTATTTAAAACCCCTTTCATCTAAAGGCATTCTTTAAGCTAATTTTTATATATTCATATTATATACTCAATATTATTTAAAACCCCTTTCATCTAAAAGCATTCTTTTAGCTCATTTTCTATGTTGTAACTCAAGCACATGTAAACAGGTGTTTCTCGTTAATTGTTCAAAGGAGTCGTACCCTTTCCATTTTATCCGTTATGTATTTAAAGAATGAAACACTTTATTATATAAAATAAACAAAACTGAAAATATGTATCTAAATAATGAAACACTTGATCATATAAAATAAACAAAATTGAAAATAAAAAGACTTCCAAAATAAATAGAATTTAAAAGTTAAAAAACAACAAAGACGGAAAAGTTAAATAAAATTTAAAAGTTTATTATATTTCTCCATTGTCTTGTTAGGCCAATTAGTTAATACATTAACATCATGGTTCAATAATGACTCAAGCATTATTAAAACACGCATATACACATGTAGGCAACCTGGTAATTTGCTATTGTTTTCAACATGATTTTACATTAGCTAAAAACATTAATACGCAAACAAAATCTCTGATGAATAACACGATGCAATCAAAATTAAGGGATTCAAACAATCCAATCTTACCTAAATCAACGATTGCTATCAAATATGAACCATAGCCGCTAGCATGGCAACCCTCAAGTCGTTACAATATTAGTTCCGATTTAGATCTACTGACAGAATATTGCTGGGGAAGATGAGAGGATTTGGGGAGATGGATTTAGGGTTCACTGGTAAAGGAAGAGGAGACACAGCAATGGGGAAATCGAAACGATTTAGGGTTTCGCGAATGAAGGATTTAGGGTTTGGCGAATGAAGGAATGATTTAGGGTTCAACGAATCAGAGGTTTAGAGATTTGAAACGACGAATGCGATGGGGAAATGGAAATCATAAATTTCTTCTTTGAAACCTTGATTGTGGATTGAGTTAGCTTCATATCAAAACATAGAATGGAGGATTTATGCGTAAAACAAAAGAGGGGTGGCTCTCTTCCAGAACCAATATCAAAATCAAATGTCAAGAACTTCGAATCGGATACAGAAACTTACAACAATCTTTACAGGCAACTTTTGGGTGGCGATTAGGATTGGGATTCAAGATCTGAAGAGTTTTCTAGGGTTTTACAAAGTAGCGGTGATGAAACGTATGAGTGAATTAGAATGATTAGGGCTTTTTTTCATTATATACCCGGGTCAAACTATGCGGGTATGATTGTTGCCATTCGGATCCCGTGTAAAATAAAAGGTTTCCCACATTTTCCCGCCAAAAATCAAGTGAGGTTGCACCATAACGCGACACGTGTCCTAAACCTTATTTGTTTATTATAGATATAGATTTTTGTTGGATGTGTTTAAGAGCAGTTGTGTTGGTTCAGTGGTTTATGCGCCTCTTATTCTTCTGCTAAAGCCAGGTTCGGATCCTTTAAAGTGTCTATCCTTTTGACACTTTTTTTTCTCACTCCACATCAAAGAGAGAAAAATGTAGAGAGATGTTTTCTTGAAGAAACAATGAAGACCATTGTTGGCCACCTCCTCCACCACACCATCACTTCCGCCATGACTCCGACCACCGCGAAAAAATAGGTGTTCTTGATAGATGAAATCCAAGATCAACGATTAGATACGGTGGCAGATTTACCGGTTAAACACTAGATCTAATGCATGTGGTAGGTTTGGAGGGTGTTTGGATGTGGAGCTGAATTCCGATGGATCAACAATGTGGTAAGGGCTAGGGTTCCGCCGCATCTGGTTACAGTGGTGGTATGTTCCGATACAATGGATGACGAGGGTTCTCGTGCACTTCATGGATAGGATGGTTCTCGTCGATTCCAGTAAGTACATCATCTTCGATTTGCTTAGGAAATATGTAGGTGTTCACATGTCCAACTGATATGCGCAAATATAAACATGTTTTTAGTAACAAAATAAACCCAAATTTTATTGATTTTCTTAGAAATATATTTGAAACAAACTTAATTTGGTTTATTTCTGATTTTCAGGACAAAACGAACCCACATTGAACAAATGAAGCAATTTCGGGTAAAGATCAGAAGATTTGCTAAAAAATGATCCAAGCACGCTCCATGTCCTCGTGACTAAGTCCAAAGACAACAATATCTTCTTGATATCTTTATTGAAGTCCATCCATGAAAAACAACCAGGCACGCCCCGTGCCTCATCCACAAAACACAAAACAAATATTCTGGAAGATTTCGAAGATCCGGCGGGCCCCACAAATTTGACCACGGGTAGTTCCCTAAAGGCACGCTCCGTGCCTGGCTTCCAATGTCGTGCCAGTAAAAAATTTCCAAACATACACCATGCTATCCAGGCACACCCTATGCCTCGACCTCCGACAACTATAAATAGAGCCTCTTGCCCACCGCTATGAATTCAAGTTCTTCTTAGAGCTCATACGTGATAAGATTAAATAAAATGACTTTGTAATCGTCATGACTGTTGGTGCACTACGTCTGTCGACTACGTCTTATATCGAGTCTAGTTGTGTATAGCTTAGATATGGCACGAAATACTAGAAACACGTGTTATAAGAAGTTTTGCTTATGTGTCATTAGGTTAGTTTCGCTTATGTGTTAAAAAGGATAGTTCCGCTTATATGTCAGTGTTGTAATTTCGCTTATACGTACATGTTCGTATAAGCGAAACCTAGTGGACTATATATAGGTGGTCATTCAAGCGAAACTAAAAAAAGGAGTTGTAAGTGTTGTCTTCCGGTGAGCCACAAAGTGCTGCCGAAGTGCTGTCAGAGTCTGTAAACGTTATCAAGATCAATACAACAACAATTAATATTGAATCCGGCTGAAATAGCACCAAATCGTCAGTTTCCGCCTCTTGATTTGAATAGGAATTCTTCTGATCGACTCAAACAGGGCCGAACGCAATCCTACAAGTGGTATCAGAGCTCAGGAGGGAGAGTTCTTGCCATTTCAGCTGCATTTCATCTGTTTTTCTACACTTTCTTCAAAAATTTTAAATTTTTCACGATAAAACCAGCTCAAATTCACACACGGCACTCGGAATCATGTATTAGTAAACCCTTGAAAATTTCAGATCTAAAATCGACCTAGAACTTAGGATTTTAGGGGTTTTCGCTTTTACGGACTCGTTCAAAAAGTGACGTCATCAGCATATTTCGCTCCAAGAAACAGGGTAGTTTCGCTCGTTTGGATCTATAAACTGAGGTTTCGCTTCAAATTGCTCAGAAGTTTCGCTCTTAGGGTTCCGCTTATCTGAACAAGCAGTGGTTTCGCTCCAAGTGACCTTGAGGTTCCGCTCTTAAGGCAGCTTAGAGGTTTCGTTTTTAAGGCAACATTGAGGTTTCGCTCATAAGTAATATTGGAGTTCCGCTCATAAGGCACTTAGAGGTTCCGCTCATAAGTCAACATTGGGTTTCGCTCTTGTGACCAATTAAGATTTCGCTTATACGACACTTTGGTATTTCGCTCCAAGAGTCAATTTTGCCTAAGCTTGGAAATTTGTAAACTTTGGACAATCAAACAATGGACAACGAATTTTATAACGCCTTTGCTAGTCCGATTACAATCACTCAGAATGCGTTACTTGAAAATGAAACCGGAATGTCTCAGAAACCGCCTAAACTCATGGATATTGATGACTATAATGCGTAGTCTGAACGGTTTGGAAACTGGGTCGAGGCTTATCATTTGGATGCGTGGGAACACACCGAAGAACCATATGTTAGACCCACAACAAATGGTGTGCAATTAACAATTCGAGAAATGAGTACGGAAGATAAAAAGAAATATCGAGATGAGAAATTGATGGTGAGTTTGCTTCAGCAAGCGATAAAAGAAGATATCTTGATATTGCTTCAACATGATGGAACTGCTTACTCAATCTGGACAGAATTGGAAGCAAAATTTGTTGGAAGTGATGATATGCTCAAAAATAAAATGTCTCTCATGAAGAAAGAATTCGATTTATTCCGTGGTTTGAAATCTGAAAACACCAAGCAAATAATTGATAGATATTGTAATTTGGTGAGAAATATGACAAAACTTGGAATTAAGAAAGATACTGACGAATTGATTGAAAAACTTGCAGATGCGCCACCACATGAAACATGGGGAACGTTTCTGATGATGCTGAGATCAAACAGAAAAGATTACAAAAACATGACACTGGGAGATTTCATCAAGCACCTGGAAGCTCAAGAGATGGAGCAAAGGAAGATAGCCAGGATGAATAACTATGATGGAGAACAAGACATCAGCTTGTATTACAAAAGTGGTGTTACTGGAACGACAAATCATTCTCCAAAAATTGAAACTGCCTTCAGTGTGAAAGATTCATCTGAAAAGAAATCATCTCAGGGATCAAGCAGCACAAGATTTTCATCATTCGATCCAAACATTTCTGCAACAAAGAACGGAAGAAAACTTTAATGCAATATTGTATTAAATCTTGAAAGTGATCAAGATTATTCTGAAGAAGTAGCTAAAAATCAAATGTCTTTGTTGGGAATGGTTCTAGAGTCTTATAGTAGTTTTGTGGCCGGAAAGATTGGTAATCCAATGCTCACGAAAGAGGATTACGATCAAATTGATGCCGAGGAGATGGAATTAATGGACATAAAATGGTGCATGGCTAGTGTGTTAAGACGAGCTGAGAAGTTTAAACAAATTACAGGCCGAGATGATTTTCGTGATGCAAATGTTTCAACTTTAGGTTTTGATAAATCTAAAGTTACGTGTTTTCGTTGCAGGGAAAAGAGGCATTTCAAGAGAGAGTGTAAAAATCGTGAAGCTACTGGAGCCCAGAATCCTTTTGGAAACAACGATTATCAGAAAAAGGCGATTTATCATCAAGTCACACCACCAGCACAGCATCAGGCACAAACTGCTCATGGGGGAGATGTGATTGATAGTTCAAAAAGAGCATGTCTAAGAAAATATGAAAATTTTACCTGGGATAAGTATCTTCCAACAAACAGCAAAGTGTGTTTGGCAGAACAAGATGATGAAAAATTGGCAGAAGGTTTCTGCTGGGATAATTTTTGCCCAGATCAAGAACTTATGTCCAAAAACACTTCAAATGTTAATGCTTTCATTGCAAGTGCTTGCGATTTGAAATGTGCTGAGAAGTGCAGAAAAGTCATAGAAGCTGCTGAAGCAAGACGGAGAAAGCTTGAAGAAGAGGAAGAAGAGGAAGAGAGATTAAAAGCTGAAGTTGAAGCTGAGAGAAAGAGAAGAGCTGAATTTCTACGATCAAACAGAACAGTCAAAGAGGTTCCTGAATTTGAAGTCAAAGTTGATGCTGAACCAGTCAAAGTTCCAGAAAAATGCATGAACTGTGATTCGTTAATCAAACAGAACAATGAGTTGCTGCATAACATAAACAGATTGAAAGAATTCTATGATACGATGAACAGAGAAATCAACAAGTATATGGATTCAAACGGTGAACAAGTTGTGGCAATGAATACACTGAAGAGAGCGTACTTGAGACAGCTTGATGATGTGAACTTTCACATAAAGAAATGTGCTGAGCTGGAATTGAAGTTGGCAACACAAAAGATAGAAACTGAAAGAGTCAACAAGTTATTAGAAAGTTACTCATGTTCTACTTTTGTTGTTGACAGGATCTATCCGATCGTGGAGGAATTGAAGACGTTTGAAGAAGTGAACATGTCCGAAGAAAAGAATTTCGTGACAAAAGATGAAGTGAAAATTTCTGGTAAGAAATCAAGTGTGGTCTACAATAGATGTCCGCTCCCGGTCAAAAATGGATATTCACCTCGAAATCCAAATTCCGAAAGAGTCAATAAGGCAATCAATTTACAATGGGAGTCTGGGCCGTCGGATAACTTGCCAGAAAATATTGATGTCACGTATACGTCATCTGACACTGATCATGAGTCAAAGTTGATTAAAAGTGTGGTCGATCAGGTGTTGGATAAAGATGACAGTGAGGAGTCAAAACCGGAGTCCAAATCAGAGTCAAAGTCTGAGTCTGATGCGTCAAAGCCGACATTCAAAAAGGACAAACGGGTTTATGATAAAGAGTTTTTTTATATCAAAATCTAATTTGAATGATGAATCATTCAAAGTGGCATATACTTTGAAAAATTCTGACAAATTATATTCTGATGAATTTTTTTCCAATAAGAAGTGTTAAATTTGAAATGATTAACAAGGTTTTCAAAATCACAGAAATTAATATTTCTGAAATAAAAGATTTAAATCTTTCAGGAAAACCTAAGCAGTACACTTCAAGAGAACAACAAAGAATCAACAAGAAAATGGGTTACAATTGTGGTTATAGTTTCCAAAAGAAACTAAACCATAATCGTAATTTCAAAAAGAAAGGACTTGGATTTAATCAACCGAAAAACTATAAAAATGAAAAAGTTTATAAACCAAAAACTGCGTTTGTTTCAGGGAAAACGACAGAGGCTGAGAAAGAACAAACATTCAGAAAACAGACGAATCAAGAATTCCTTGCAAAGAAGCAAGATGACATAAAAAAGAATGCTGTTCCAAAGAAGATTGAAAAAAGAACCTGTTTTCAGTGTAAAACTGTTGGTCATGTTGCTAAGGATTGTCTGAAGATATTCAAACCAAAACAGGAAGTCTTTGGTAAACTGAAAGAGAAAGTAATTGAGAAAACTGAACTTTCAACCCGAAAATTTACAGGCTTTGAAAATTCAACCTTTGAAAAGGGAAAATGTTTAAAGAGTGCTTTGAAAAGAAAAGAAAATACAACAAATCAAAAATGGGTTGTGAAAGGTTCAGGTAACAGTTCTGGTGATGAATCTGTCTCCACAAAGACAGGGGAGCCACAAGTTGGTGTAAAAGATGAGAAGAAAATTCCGATAGTGGACGATGTGAATTTTCCGCCACTAAATGCTAAAAATTACAAATCTAAAATCGGAAAAGTTGAAATTTCAAATCAATTCTTTCCTAAAAAGAAAGAATTAGATGTTGAAAAAACCTTTAACCCTGCTGTGAAGAACATTTTTGGTAAAATGATTCAGGGGAAGGCTAAAGGGGTGAAAGAATTTTATCAATCTAAACGAAAAGATGTAGCCCCAAAAGAGACTGAAAAGGTAACACCCAAGGCTGGTCAGGCTTGGGTGGACATATTTTTCGTTGAATAGACACTTGACTTGCCGAAGATCCCAAGTTGGTAATCGTGGATCAAGAATCGGCATCTTTCTAAATCTGTGTTTGAATAGTTGCAGGACTTGCCGGAACTCCCAGGTTTGTAAGCGAGGAGTAGGAATCGGCACCTTGAGAATTCAACCAACGGATGGTAATTGGTTGAAAAACAGGTTTGAAATGTTTAATTACTAATTCTACAAGTGGTATGTATGATTGTTGTGTTTACAAGTGATTAAGGTTGATCTTACAAGTGGTTAATCAAGGTCATTAAATTGAACTTGAGTTAACTATCATTCAAAAGATTGGTGAAACAAAGTGATGATTTGATCCCCGAACCTTACAAGTAGTAAAATCAACAAAACTTATTTTCCGGAAAAACCATTTTGATTAAAATAAACTTAAGTGTTTTTAAATCATTATGGGAAAATAGTTTGTTGTGAGGGGGAGTTCTGATTGTTTAAGCCAAACGAATGGAGAATTGAAGCGATTAGATATCAGTTGTCATGTTCTGTACAGTTTGTTTTCAATTTTCATTAGATGTATTTGAATTTTAGGGGGAGTAAGAAATTTTAGAAAATCCAAAAACATCAGAAAATTTGAAAAAACCAAAAACATGATAAAACTGAAAAATGAGTTTTGTTGCACAAAAGAGGAAATGATAGTACATCAGTGAACTATCACAACATGCTAAAGATATGAAATGTTTAAAAGTGATAAACAATCTTACTGCGGATGTGTCAGTAGATTTATACACAATTAGTAAATTGAAACGAGATATAAACCTAAATTCAAACTTGCTTAATTCGTGGGTAACTATTCTTGGATATATGGGTAACCCTCCGAAATCTTGTTTGAAAGGTCCCTCGTTCTGAGATACTAGATCTTTAAACTCAGCGATATATGGGGTATTATCCCGGGACTTCTGCTGTATGGAAATACTGACCTAGTCCCCGGATAATGCTTTCCGCAAATGCTTGAAAAAAACAGCATCGCCCTCAGCAAACTGATGAAACAATAAAATTGATAGTCGCTGCTGTTGTAACAAAAGATCCTCTAAAGGGGACTCACCAAAAGTCGAAGCCGTCATCTCTCTGCGTATACGGAAGTATCGACCTGAGCTCTCACGGCCCTCGCACATAACCCCTTTACAGATATCATCTGTGGTATACTCACTTGTAAGACTGAACATTGGGATCTGGATACGGGAGTATATTCAAGTGGAAGTGATACTCAATTATGTTCAAGTCTCTAAAACATTAATATCGTATCTTGAATCAATTGAAATTTGTGAAAATTTAAGTGGACAAACATACTGACAATCTAGGTAAATTGTTTAGAACTTAAAATGTTTAAAGCTTAACGGTGTTTGTGATATGTTTCAAAACTGATATGATCCTCTTGCACGAACTCACAAAAATGTTGTCTGTAAATACTTCATTTTTGCATTTATTTTCTTTCAGAAAATTCAAAAAGATTTTCGACAATTTATGTTGAGAAGCTGATTTTTGAAATTCTAAGTGCTAAACATGAAAAACAGGTTTGGGAGAGTGTATGTGAAAATGATAAGAGAAAGGAAAAGATCCTGAATGTAAAATCATTACTGTAGTTTCCAGCAATGGTTTCTTAATCATAAAGGTTTAATCTTTAAAGAAACTTATTTGTGGGTAGAGATTGTGCAGGTAAATGTGTTCCAGGTGACTATCCTGAACCAGATGAGAGCCTGATCACGATCTTAAAATGAAGATGTGAATTCCAGACTACGATCCCAGCAGATTGAGAGGGGAAGTCTGAAGACACCATGTCAACATCCGAGAGATAGGAGTTTGTTGATTATGAAGATAGAGATTGAGGATTCTTGCAATGACAAATACTTCAGAGGAAGATCGAAGACTGATAAAGACTGTAGCTTGACAATCGAAGACTCGACACTGAAGACTCCGTCAACATCCGAGGGGGAGTTTGTTGGTGCCCTACGTCTGTCGACTACGTCTTATATCGAGTCTAGTTGTGTATAGGTTAGATATGGCATGAAATACTAGAAACATGTGTTATAAGAAGTTTCGCTTATGTGTCATTAGGTTAGTTTCGCTTATGTGTCAAAAAGGATAGTTCCGCTTATATGTCAGTGTTGTAATTTCGCTAATATGTACATGTTCGTATAAGCGAAACCTAGTGGACTATATATAGGTGGTCATTCAAGCGAAACTAAAAAAAGGAGTTGTAAGTGTTGTCTTCCGGTGAGCCACAAAGTGCTGCCGATGTGCTGTCAGAGTCTGTAAACGTTATCAAGATCAATACAACAGCAATTAATATTGAATCCGGCTGAAATAGCACCAAATCATTAGTTTACGCCTCTTGATTTGAATAGGAATTCTTCTGATCGACTCAAACAGGGCCGAACGCGATCCTACAATGACACATGCACCAAATTGGATTCTTGAGTACTACCACAAACATATCACTGAAAAGAATGTGTCACACTGTATATGTGATCATTTAAAAGGAAGGTGTAAACTTATAATAGATAGGGGTTTACATCATCGTATGAGACATTCATAATACCAATCTCAAAAAACTTCTTAATCGTTCACAACAATCTTTTGATTCATCAAAACCATTCACATCCTATAAAAACCTATAAATCTTTAACCTTCTTAAAAAATGTTGACAAATACGTGGTAGGAAGTTAGTTACTCTTCTTTTAAAAGAATGGGCTCTTTAATTATCGTCTCTGACACAACGTACGTGTTCCCCACTAGAGCCCCTCTCATACACACCACAAAGCCACAACTATAAGGCGAAAAAATAGAAGCACTCCGCTGCAACGCGCGGGTTCCCTACTAGTTTTGTTATAAATATTACTAAATTTATGTTATTTGACATTTATTTAGTTTCCGAAAACTAATTTCTTTATAATTTAACATGTCCAAGTACTCACAACTCCCCGATCGACCGATTAGGGAGCGCCTAACAACTTTTGCAACAATGTTTGAAATTTGTTCAAAATATAATCCAAGTATCAAAATATGACTTCATTAATTAAAAAAGTTAAAAAGACATTTAAATTTTTAACGAAAACTCTTATATAAACATTGATATATATATCTATTAATAGGTAAAGTGAATCAACGAAAACTCACTGTTTGTTATTGTTGTTTTTTTTGGCAGTTTGTATTCATGTTTATAAGTTATTTTTGTTGGATATGTTTAGGAGCAGTTGTGTTGGTTCAGTAGTTTATGCGTGTAACACCCCGTTTTTCGAAAGTCGAAGTCAAAGTCAAGGTTGAAGTCAAAGGGAGACAAGATTGCTAATTGCGATCTGTCACTCCTTGCTCAATTCCTGTTTTGACTTCTTTGACTTGTAGATAGTATGTTTTATGCTTTACGTTAGTTGTATTATGTGGAGTATCTATTACTAATCGAGGTTTATTCGATGTTTATCGCATATTTGATCATTTATCGCAATCACACTCGCAACTTGAATTACATGTTCTGATATTGTTTTACGTTTGTGTGTGTGCCCTTATGTGTTACTTGTGCATGTTTATTTATGTTTGTGTTGTGGTGATTAATCGAAACGCAATCGCAACTCAATCACAATTGAATCGCAAACGTTAAACGCAAGTTAAATTAGGATGATTGTATATTGATATAGCAGTTGGATTAAAAGTAATTTGAACGAGAAACTCTATCGCATCACAACGCTCAACACGCGAATCGAAATCGCAAAACTCATCGTGCCGAGCACTCGAATCGAGTGGCCAGCCAACCGAGCTGCCACCCGATCGGGCTGCCACCCGATCGAGTTGCCACTCGATCGAGCTGCCACCCGATCAGGTTGCCACTCGATCAACCAGCCACTTACTTCCCTTTCCATTTATGGAAACCCTATAAATACCCCCATATGTCAACATCACTTGATGTTGACATCTCTCTCTCTCCCAACTCGTTCCAGCCGCTATTTCTTCAGATCTCTCGCGATTCTTGTAAGTTTTCAACCTAAATCTTGTACTTTCTTGATCTACACGCTTTCCTACACCTTTCTATCTTTTGAATCTTAACTTTTAACCATGAAATCACTAAGATTTGAGGTGTTCTAGGATGACGTCATCATGGTGTTTATATGAACTTCGTGTTTTGGCTTCAATCCACCAAGAACGACTTAGATCTGAACGATTTCCACATAAATAAACAAAGATCTTGCATAGAGATCTGAAGATATTCATGGTGAAAAGGATTGAAAGATGGTTTTCCAACTTTCTTTCAACTCTTTTACACTCAATGCACTCAAAACTGATAGAATCGGAGCTTGTTCTGATTTTCTACTCCTTCTTGTTGACGTGTCGGTTCAAGATCTGGATTATATCCAAGAGATTACAGATTTCGGATTAAACATGAAACACCGTCTCGAACAGTTAACTGGTCGGACTAGGGTGGTACCTATCCGATCGGGTTACTAAGTCTTGACGAGGTTCTATTGTTTAGCACGTTATCATACAATCTCGAGAAAACGACAAACTATCAAAACAACCAAGGAGGAAGACGACCAGGTCATCTGGGACGGATTGTCGTTCGATCGGATTGCCACCTGACCGGACTGCCACCCGATAGGATTGTACCTTGGGTCCCATACTTAACTTTTATTTCAACGTTTAAGGTTTTGAACATTGAATGGAATGCCGTTCGATCGGATTTCCACCCGATCGGATTACCACCCGACCATGTGATGTTCTGACTTCAACACTTAAACAATTTTCAACATGTTTAATGCACACGGATTGCCACCCGATCGGATTGCCATCCGATCGAGTGACCGTCCTGCGGTGAACTTGTACTCAACCTGAGAAGCCTCGCCAATCGGATTGCTGTCCGATCGAACGGTCGTTCGATCGACCAACCTGAAGGGTAGAGATACTTCTCTATTTTTAAAATGCTACAACGAAAACTTCAAAAGACAAGCCATCATACACAAACACATCCATCCCAAACGAGATGACAATCCAATCATGTGCCCACCCGATCGGGCGACCACCCGAACGGATTGTCATCCGATCGACCGGCCACCCGATCGGATTGCCACCCGATCAGATTGTTGTCCGATCCTTTGGCACTTTGCATCATTTTACGCGTCACTTATCGTTTATGTTATCGTTCTGATCAGGCTAACCTTACTCTCTAGCGCTCCCTTCAATCCATCAATCGCTGTGAGTATACTCGATCCCTTTTTGCTTTACGCACTTTTGGGTGTTACATACGTTACTTATTCTAAATCACATCGAACACACTACGCAATATTTTAACGCTAACCGTTACCGCATGTTATACGTGACTTAATGAATGCTTGTTTGTTATGTTTATACATGGAATGCTGTCTACCTGCCTTAGCAACGATAGTACTATAGTTTGGACTCAGCTCCTGTTCACTCAGGGGTTGTTAAGGACAATTTGTTACATGGCTCACAGTGGTGAGTGTGTATTATGGACTGCCTTGGGCAGTCAACCCGCAGTCATTGGTATCGATAGGTTCATGTCGATAACTAACATGCTTCATTTCACACTGTGTACGTGCTGGTTATGCGTAAATGATTTCGAATTCTATTATATCTATTAAACTTGTATGCTCACCTTTACACTATGTGTATTGACTTTTACTTTAACGTATGTGGCAGGTGCTTAAGATGTTTATATGCTTGGCTTGCTGTGAAATCGAGGCTAGGAAAGGCCTCGGAACAAATAAATGAATTGCCTGTATTTGAAATCTGAGTTGTCGGAACAGAACAATTTGACTAGATCTTATCTGTAATAATTATATTACTTTTTATGTCATGGTATGGGACATGATGCTTTAAATAATTGGTAATTATAGTTGTTATGGAAACTTCTGGATAATCTGTTTCGCTCAATGCCACGCCCCGATGTTTCCGCCATCGGTTGGGGTGTGACAGATTGGTATCAGAGCCGTAACTATAGGGAATTAGGCAAGACTCGACCTAGTCCGGGTCGATGTCTTAGAAACGACCTAGTCTATAGTTAGGTACCAACAGACCGACTTGTGCATAACCTGTAGGGATTATGTACGAGCTTACTTGCTACTTCTCCATATTCTCGCCTGCGCTACACCATCACTGCACTTTAATTTTTGAAAATGAACGAGCAATTAGGTCGAGCTTAGGTGTGAAAACCGCAAACTCTCGACTAAATTTCTGCTCGACTCGCATTTTTATCTATAAACAGGAGAATTTGCGTTGAAACAGGAGTGAAATCCATACTTTGATGCATGATTCTTCTTTATTTTATCAAAACAAGAAAAACGTTGTTAAGTTAGGGGTGAAACCCGAACCTTGACGACTTATTCCGATCTCTACTTTGGTTTACAAAAAAACTCTCACCAAAGTCTCGACTGACTCCAACGACTTGAAGTCACGATATGACTGGAAGGATGCGTGACGATCGCCCAAATTCGAGGCGAGAGCACAGTCCCGAAGGCCAAAGTGTGTACCAAGAGTCTTTGGAATAGTTGAATCACTTTGGATAGTCGACGTCTAAACAGCTGCAGACAATCTATTCTCGATTTTTATGTGTTTCAATTCTGAGCTCACTACTGTCGACTCTGATATTTGTCGCTTTATATGGATTTTATGTGTTTTATGTGATTTTATCTGTTTATGTGTTACGATTTTTGGTGATTTATCCGCTTTTCGCTTTCGCTTTGATCTACACACACGACTCGCACTGCACCCCTATCCCAATACGCTAACAAATCGCTATTTATGGATAATCGCATTCTATGTTACTCGCTTATACTTTATTATTCAATATGTATTCGCTAATCGCTATCGCTATTCTCGAACGCTCACGGACTTTGAATGATAGGTTTCTGTATTCTGACTGCCTCTTGTGATTACATGCTTAATGTGCTTCTGTGTTTATGTGCCTTACGTGCTTATGTGCTTCTGTGCTTATGTGAATCTGTGATTATGTGCCTATGTGTTACCTGATCTTGTTCTTGAGCTTTAGTAGTAGTAGCCGTGTGAGGTGAGATTCAATTATATTGAGTTTGAGCCCTATGGCGATGTCTGTTGTAGAAAATGTCGTCATCTGGACCCTCATCTGGACCCCGTCACCCACGAATTACTCGTCAAGAACAGAGAGACAAACGCCTAGCTGCTCTCGTTGCTAAGTAAGTGGCAAAAGTCGTTCCTCAGATCGTCAGTGAACTGTACGAGAATGTGAGCGAATCGTCTGAAGAGTCCAGACCGAGAGGAACAAACGCGGAAATGACGCAGCTTATGGTCTGTCAAGGGATGAGTTGAAGAACGTCATGCTAGAAGAGTTTTGCGCTCCCCATGAGCGCCAAAAGCTGGAGGATGAATTCTGGCATCTGAAGCAGAAGGACGGTGACAACGCTGGTTTGACTGCTCGCTTCAAGCAGCTCAGTATTATCTATCCTGACCAAGTCAAGACTGCTGACATGACGATCAAGAAGTATATCCGAGCTCTGCCGGATTGTGTTGCAGATTTTGTGCATGCCTCTGATAAGTGGTAAAATACGCATATTTGTCTCGTGTAAATTGTATAATATTTGTATAGTTTTTATTTGTTTTTATTTAGTTTTAGTATTATATTATATTATGTTGTGTTAGACCAGGTCCTGGTGCAAATGGGACGAAAAAGAGTAATAAAGAAATATCCAGCTAGTTGAGTAGAGTAGGACGCCATGGACCGAAGTAAAATTGTAGCCATTTCTTTTAAGTGGGCCTAGCCGCTATCTCTATATTATTATTGGGGGCTATTATAATTTATTGGGGACGAAAAACGAGCTTAAACGAAGAATCGGGAATTAATAAGATCAAGGGATCAAAATGCAAAGAAATTGAAAGTCGTTTTGAAAATAAGTTATTTAAACTTGAAGGGCCTGAAGTGAAATAAATCTAAAGTGAAAAATTCAATATGGGATGAGATAAAAGTGGAGGGACCATAAGTGTATAAATGGTGAAACATGGAATTAATTCCTACAACTTACATACACCAAACACACGTGAATTGTGGAAGAATCTTTTGCAAGGGAACAAATTATAAAAGGTTGTTAATATCATCATCATCATTATAAAACGAATGAGGAAAAAAAAAGAGGCGGTAGACATTGTTTGGAGTATGGATTGTTATTGTTTCAAGATATAAATAAAAGAGTAAATTGCTAAAATAGTCCCTAACGTTTGTTCACATTTGCTAGATCCATCCAAAAAAAGATTTTTTCTCATATGAACCACTGAGGTTTCAAAAAAGTTGCTAAATCCATCCAAACTTCAGGGACGATTTTAGCAATTTAATAAAACAAACTTTTTTTGGATGGATTTAGCAAATGTGAACAAACGTCAGGGACGATTTTAGCAATTTACTCTATTTTTTTATTTTCATCTTTTTATTATATCTCTTAATTAACATAAAATCTATTTATTTTCATCTTTTTATTAAATTTCTTATTTAACATAAAATCTACTAGTTTTTTTTTCTTTGAACGACGAATTTCTACAACAGGCGATAGATTCGCACCTGCTTTTGCAGGCCCTCCACCCCAATCTGGCCAAGACTAATGTTGTCTTAATCGGGCTCATGCTTGGCATCAGAGTTTGGCTTGGCGCTCCCCGACAAAATTTCCAGCCTACTGCCATATGCGAGTAGTTGCACCCTCCACAAGAGCCGAAAACTCTCTGGAGTAAATGCACTGTAATAGAAAACTCGGGTGTGCTCTGCGGGTTTCGAACCTATGACCAGGCCTTCACCCACTTCATAATAAAGATTAATCATTTATATTTTACAATTATGAATACGGTTTTATATTTATAATCATCTAACCAAGTCTTTTAAAATGTAAACATTTTACTCATTACTAATCCTTTAATAAAGTTAATTATACGACAAAAAGTTTTCAACGGTTTAATTTGTTACCTGTTTAGCAAGAACGTGTATTTTATTTTATAAATGAACAAAAAAATACTGGGTGAAGGCATGGCCAAAGGTTTGAAACCCGCGGAATACACCCGAGTTTTCTATTACAGTGCATTTACTCCAGAGAGTTTTCGGCTCTTGTGGAGGGTGCAACTACTCGCATATGGCAGTAGGCTAGAAATTTTGTCGGGGAGCGCCAAACCAAACTCTGATGCCAAGCGTGAGCCCGGTTAAGACAACATAGTCTTGGCTAGAGTGGGGTGGAGGGCCTGCAAAAGCAGGTGCGAATCTATCGCCTGTTGTAGAAATTCGTCGTTCAAAAAAAAACTAGTAGATTTTATGTTAAATAAGAAATTTAATAAAAAGACGAAAATAAATAGATTTTATGTTAATTAAGAGATATAATAAAAAGATGAAAATAAAAAAAATAGAGTAAATTGCTAAAATCGTCCCTCACGTTTGTTCACATTTGCTAAATCCATCCAAAAAAAGTTTCTTTTATTAAATTGCTAAAATCGTCCTTGAAGTTTGGATGGATTTAGCAACTTTTTTGAAACCTCAGTGGTTCATATGAGAAAAAATCTTTTTTTGGATGGATCTAGCAAATGTGAACAAACGTTAGGGACTATTTTAGCAATTTACTCTAAATAAAATATAAACATTCTGAATCGACATCATCAGGCGGTGGGGAGCACATCAGAAAAATAAAATGCCATTGGACGAACTTTATTGGGCTTGGAGGCCCACGAAGGGGAATATTATTTAGACGTGATCATACTTGGACGAGAAGGGTGTGCATATTATATAATTCATATCAGACGTGATCTTAGGGGGGGGGGGGGGGGGAGCCGCACAACATCAGACGGCAAAGTCAGATATACGAACAAAGGATCAGACGCAGAAAAAAAAAAAACATCAGACACGACTTGGGGGCGAAGTTTGGACATCTGGAGGCTGTTTTGAAGGCTCGGGAACGTTCGGGAAGCCAAGGAATCATCTAGGAAGCTCGGGAACACTCGGAGTTGAAGATTTTCGGGTTCTATACTTCCGTTTATCTTTCGGTTTCGTTTATTCTTAGTTTTTAATGATGAATTCTGAATTAATATTGATTGTTGCTATGATTGTTGACATGATTATTGGCTAAAACTTCATAAACTACCTAGGTGATGACAATAGTTAAATAAAGTTTGGTTCTTTATTCGATTTTGGCGTGGTTGTGGATTTTTATTGTATTGTAAAAGCTTCGGGAATTTAACTTGGTGCATATGCGTGCTTGACGATTATTTTATCACTGTTTTTTGCTTTGTATAATCCTTGGTGACGGTCTTTATCACATAATAGGGTTGTGCTAGAGTTCTTGATTTAGGTGACGGTCTTTATCACGTAATAGATCATTAATCCTTTAGGGTGAAAATCGAGTAAGTAACCTTAGAAGTAATATTCGGTATTTTAATAAAATCAAGTGTTCTGCTAAACTTGTCGCTGTGAGGCCCGAGGTTATTAATAGGTCTCGGTTTGGTTATACGTCCTTAACATTCCATTGTCTATTAAACCAAGATTACAACCCGTAGTTGCTTTAGACGTTCGCGCTGTGAGGTAGAGCGTCTTATATAGGCACTTTCAAGAAACTAGAGGACTGTGAGGAAATCTAGAAAACCGGTAAGCGTAACAGCCTAGGTAGTGCCACAAGAATCGCCTTGAGAGTGTTTGAGGGGCTTAGTGGTGTCTTAATAGGTTTAGCATTTAAAGATCCCGGTTCCATACCACAAAATTATCGAATAGAAATCCATTCCGAGTTAAACTTGCTTCTAGCCTAGGTAGTCTTCATCACCACCGGTCAAAACCTTCGTTCGAGTTCGTGTCTAGTCTTTTAGCATTATTTTCATATTTTATTTAGGACTTTTAGAAACCCCCCCCCCCTTCCATAAACAAATTAGTTAAGTCGTGTCAGTCTAAGTCTAGATAGAGTCGTTAGTGTAATTTAGTAGAGTCTCTTAGGTTCGATACTCGGACTTCCTTAGGCTATACTGCATCGATCGGTACACTTGCCGGTCGTGTGGTTTAGGGTTTAGAGAGTCTTAGTTTTATAAATTTAAAGCTTAGAGAGTCTAGTTTAGGGTTTAATTTAGTTAATTTAATTGAACCACTTTTAGCACATCAAGTTTTTTGTGCCGTTGCCGGGGACTCTTTGGCGATTGCGTTGATTACTCTGTTTGGACTTAGTTGACATATTACGTGCTATTTGTTTGTTCGTTGAGTCGTAGGAGTCTAAATTAAAAAAAAAAATATTTGTTTTATGTAACACCCCAAAATATGCTATTCATTTACTTATTTTACTAAAGGTGTATAAATTATAAGAATTAACCAAGTTAAAAGATTTTGGTATTAGTTAACAAGAAAGAAAGCTAGTGTGATAACTATCCACACTTATAACCCTAGGGACTAAAGTTGTGATTGTGACAAAGTTTTAATAATAATAATGATTTAACAAAAACCAACACACTGGTGTGTTGGGGGGATCGATCGAACAAGCAAGAGAAGGGGGAGAAACCCTAGCTCAAGCAAAAACAAGCAATTGGATCTTAATTCTCAAGATAATCCAGTGCATGAGTCCATAAATCTGAATAACTAACCTCAATTTCGTAAGTGGTAAGCTTGATTTTCTGAATCTATGATTTTTAGAATGAAGGGTGAAAACCAATCACGATTTCTTATATCAATTGTGGAAAATCTGAGTTAATAAATGCTTTCTAGAACAAGGATCATGTTTGATTTAGGTTATATGAAAGGTTGTAGTGAAAACCCACATGGTGAATTTGTGTTATGACTAGAAAGATCATAATGATTATGAATGTATATTACTTAGTTACATAATCTCATTGTAGCACATGAATGCTAGAAAAATTGATATAGGATGGTATAATTATGCAAATTAGATTAGATGTAAATGTTGGGTGATGATGAACTAGTAAAGATATGCTCTAAAAAGACTAGTACCTTATGCATTAATTATGACGCCTACCAAGTGTTTGATAAAATGCTTAAGAGAGGGTTTTAAATGTAATATGAGAAGAAAAGATGGAATGACTAGAATTAACTGAGTAAGTGAATGATGTGATGTAGGCGTGAAGGAAGAAAGCTCGAACACTAGCAAAGCGGGAGGTGTACAAGATCGAGGTATGTTTCGTTGCATACAAGTCCTTGTTACATTTTCTATTTATATAATTTGATGTAAAACTATCCTTGTATAACAAATGCGACAAGCAGTAAGTAAGCGACAAATCCCTAGTGGATTTTGGTATGCTAACGAATGTGGTGATAAGCTATGCTTTTTTTTGACCGATTGGAATTCAATCGTGTCAAGTAAAGATAAACGCCATCCGTTCTAACGGATAACTTGAATGTGTATGCTTGACTCTCGATGAGAGTGTTTATGCTAAACCCAACTAAACGGGTTGAATGTGTATGCTTAACTCTCTACGAGAGTGTTTATGCAAAACCCAATTAAACGGGTTGAATGTGTATGCTTAGCTCTCTACGAGAGTGTTTATGCCTAACCCAACTATTGGGTTGTTGAATGCGTAAAAGTAAGAATGTTTTATATGGATAAAGCTATAACGAAAGGTTATGATTTACTATGGTGATAACTAACTTTCTTTAAATTTTGAATGTTTATGTAGGTAAAGCACCTCTATAGGCGATTTGGGGATATGGAGCGAGCACAAGTTCAAGCCTCATTAAACCAAGTGCTTCCGCAAGTTTACATGCATGCTTTTGGGTCCAGGTTTTTGTTACTTGTCAAACTTTGTTAAAAGTTTTAGATTTGAAAACTTGTTGTTTTGTTTGGGATGGTTTAGTGTAAAAAGGGTCTTATGTGAACGTTGTCTATTATGTCAAAAAAAAAAAAAAACAGTGGTGACGTCCGTTTTACGAACGGGTCATGCCCAATTTTTGTAAAATTTTTCATTAGGTGTTAAGTTGGTATTTTTAATTGTCCGAAAAATCATCCTTTTGTGAGTAGTCTAACATTAAAGAAATGCGGACCTTACAAGTTGGTATCAGAGCCAAGGTTTGAGGGATTCGAGCGTTAAACGCGATGCTTGAACTCAAACCGATGGCTCGTTCGAAGAAGTGCTCGCTCCGAGGTCGCCCATGAGGTAACATTTAAATTATAAATAAAGTTACAAGTGTTTATTATGAGGTTAGTGGAAATGATTAAAAAGACGTGTGGGAAAGTTAAATGAGAAGTTTCGGAGCTGTAGATCCCAAACGGAATGGAAATAATCGAAATAGAATGCTTTAGGAGACCTGCAGCGTTTCTGCTAAACGAAGGCCCGTCGCCGACGGGTTAGCCCCCGTCGCCGACGGCCTGCCCTGGTCCGACGCCCAAATTAACTGCCGACGGGGAAACCTGTCCGACGGCCATCACACAAGCCCGTCGCCGACGGGCAACATAGCCGTCGCCGACGGCTTACCTAATGCCAAAACGCTGAATTGTTTTGTTTTTCATGTTTTGTGTTACCGGTTTGTCCGAAAGCTTATTTCATGGCTACGTTGTGTCCATATAAGGTTTAACAAGTGTATGTAATCACTATTAGCGAACAAAACGAGAATGGATTCGTAAGAATCAAAAGAAACGAAGCAAATGACATGAAATGGATTAAGTGAATGATGATTAATGAGTAATGATATGCTGAAAGTCTGTGATTTGTATTAAACGAAATATTAACATTGTGTAGATGGCTGATGCAAGAAATATTAACGATGATAATGATGATAACAATGATATGGCTAGACAAGAAGCATTCGAGAACAGAGTTACAGAAGTAGCTGAAGGGGTTATACAAGACAATCTTCCACGGTTGGCTCAAGAAGTAGAAAGCCGAGTTCTGGGGGTTGTGGATGCTATGATGACCAGTAAGTTCGAAGAGTTGAAAGAATTAATCGAAGGATCCAAGGGTAGAGGTAAGGAATGAAGGTGCACTTATAAGGATTTTATGGCATGCCATCCGATGACGTATGACGGTAAAATTGACCCAGTCGAATGTCAAAGATGGGTCTCGAATATAGAGGCGGTGTTTATACGAAGCCGGTGCGATAAGGAGGACCAAGTGATGTTCGCTACCGGTCTACTAACCCATCAAGCGAAAGATTGGTGGGATGCGCACAGCAAGGAAATAGGTGACGATAGGCTGCAAGTTATGACTTGGCAAGAGTTCAAGGGGCCCTTCATGAGATATCATTGCCCTCAGTCAGCTATCGACAATATTCAGGAGGATTTCTTACGCCTCCGACAGAAAAACGAATCAGTAAATGAAATAGCAAACACTTTTATGGATAAGATGAAGTTCTGTGGAGAATTGGTAACAACCGAGAGAATGAAGATAAATCGGTTCTATGGCGTGTTAAAGGCAGAAATTAGAGAATTCATCACTCCCTCGAAATGTGAAACCCTCGAGGAGCTCATTGATTTAGCGTGGGATAGGGAGATCGAGATTAAAAGGCAAGAAGAACGAGGTGAAAAGAGACCGAGTGAAAAGGGTGCAAGTTTTAGTCCATCTAAAAAGGGGAAGTTTCAGGATCAAGGAAGGAAGGGTAAGTCGAAAGGTGGAATTACACCATGCAAGACGTGTGGAAAGATCCATACCGGAGAATGTTTGCTAGGCAAAAAGGGGTGCTTCAAATGCGGGAAGGAGGGGCATTCGTCTTATCAATGCCCGAACAACCCAAAGACTTGTTTCAACTGTTTTGAAAGGGGGCATATCAAGTCGGAATGCCCGAAGCTTCAGCAAGAGTTAAAGAAAGAAGATAAGAAACAAGAGAGTTCTAAGGCGAAGGGGAGAATGTTTCAAATCACCTCGGAAGAAGCCAAATCCCAGCCGAATGTGGTTTCAGGTATCTTTTTAATAAACTCAATGCCGGTTTATGTTTTGTTTGATACCGGGGCCACTATGTCATTTATCTCTAGTGAAATCGTACAACATCCTTCCTTTAAGATTGAACGGATGTCGATGCCCTTAGAAGTAGAGATAGCAGATAGTAAAAATTATTTGTTGCACGAAATATGTAAGAATTGTAAATTAACCATTGAGGATGAGGAGTTTGCTATCGATCTTATACCCATGATCTTGGGGGAATTTAAAGTAATAGTGGGTATGGATTGGATGTCCCAAAACCACGCGGAGATAAACTGTGAAACCAAAACTATACATCTCCAAACTCCAAGTGGAAGGCGATTAAATGTACAAGGCGAAAGAAAGATGGAAGCGAAGTTATGTACCCTCATTCAAGCTACCAAGTATGTGCTCAATGGGAGTAGAGCATACTTAGCTTACGTGATAAATACTCAACAAGGCTCTCCGAAGCTTGAAGATGTTGAAATTGTGAACGAATTTCCGGATGTATTCCCGGAGGAATTGCCGGGTCTCCCTCCCGAGCGAGAAGTGGAATTTAATATCGAACTGAATCCGGGTGCGAAACCGGTCGCGAAGGTTCCCTATAGGTTAGCTCCCACGGAAATGCGGGAATTAATGACACAATTACAAGACCTCCTAGACAAGGGCTTCATACGCCCAAGTGTGTCACCTTGGGGAGCGCCTGTCTTATTTGTTAAGAAGAAAGACGGGTCGATGCGCATGTGCATCGACTATAGGGAGTTAAATAAGCTGACCATAAAGAACCGCTACCCTTTACCTAGAATTGACGACCTTTTTGATCAGTTACAAGGGGCGAGTTGGTTCTCCAAGATAGACCTGCGATCGGGGTACCATCAAGTTAGGGTACGGGAAGAAGACATTCCAAAGACCGCATTTAGAACCCGTTATGGACATTATGAGTTCTTAGTTATGTCCTTCGGGTTAACAAATGCGCCGGCGGCATTTATGGACCTTATGAACCGTGTATGCCGACCCATGTTGGATAGGTCTGTGATTGTGTTCATAGATGATATTCTGGTTTATTCACGAAGCAAAGACGAACATGCAGTACACTTGCGTGAAGTACTTGAAGTTCTCCGTAAGGAGAAGCTCTACGCAAAATTTTCAAAATGCGCCTTTTGGCTCAGGGAAGTGCAGTTTCTGGGGCACGTGATAAATTCGGAAGGTGTTTTGGTTGATCCTTCAAAGATCGATGCTGTAATGAAGTGGGTTTCTCCGAAAAACCCAACAGAGATAAGAAGTTTTCTGGGTCTTGCTGGATACTACAGAAGGTTCATACAGGATTTTTCCAAGATAGCCTTACCCTTAACAAAATTGACAAGAAAGAAAGAGAAGTTTGTATGGGGAAAAGAACAGGAGGAGGCTTTTCAAATGTTAAAAGAGAAACTATCAAGTCCCCCGATCTTAACATTACCAGACGGAACCGAAGACCTGGTGGTCTATTCAGACGCTTCACACAAGGGATTGGGTTGCGTTCTAATGCAAAGAGGGAGAGTTATCGCTTATGCTTCACGACAATTGAAGCCACATGAGGTGAACTACCCCACCCACGACTTAGAATTAGCGGCGGTAGTGTTCGCATTAAAGATTTGGAGGCATTATCTATATGGGGCAAAATGCACCATTTACTCAGACCACAAAAGCCTTAAATATTTCTTTGAACAGAAAGACCTAAATATGAGGCAGCGGAGGTGGTTGGAACTTATCAAAGATTATGATTGTGATATCCTCTACCACCCGGGGAAGGCAAATGTAGTAGCCGATGCGTTAAGCCGTAAAGAGTATCCATCTCCCATAAGAGTGAAATCCATGAAGATGATAGTTACGCCACGATTACTCGAGGCGATACGCGAATCCCAAATAAAGTCGCTCGGAGCGGAAGACCTGAAGAAGGAACGATTAAAAGGTGTGATCGATAATCTAGAAGAGAATTCGACCGGGCTTAAGACACGGTTCGGCCGAATTTGGATTCCGCGATTCTGTGAAGTCAAGGCTGCCTTGCTCGACGAGGCACATAAGTCTCGATATTCGGTCCATCCCGGGGCTACAAAGATGTATCGGGACTTGAAAGCCAATTATTGGTGGCCGGGTATGAAGCGTGACATAGTTAAATACGTCGCGAAATGCTTAACATGCTCCCAAGTGAAAGCAGAACATCAAAAGCCGTACGGGAAGTTACAACCTTTGGAGATACCGGTATGGAAGTGGGAGGAACTAACGATGGATTTGATAACCAAACTTCCTAAAACAAAGAAAGGGCACGATACAATATGGGTAATCGTAGACCGACTTACAAAAAGCGCTCACTTTTTACCCATCAAAGAAGCTTACTCTTCCGAGAAGATGGCAGAAATTTATATGAACGAGATCATATCCCGTCATGGAGTGCCCGTGTCGATTGTCTCGGATCGGGACACTAGATTTACTTCTCGTTACTGGCGAAAGTTTCACGAGAGTGTGGGTACGAAGTTGCACATAAGTACCGCCTACCACCCTCAAACTGACGGCCAGTCAGAAAGAACCATTCAAACACTCGTTGATATGTTGAGGGCGTGTGCCTTAGATTTTGGGGGAAGTTGGGACGACCAATTGCCACTGGTCGAATTTTCTTATAATAACAGTTACCATAGTGGTATTCAAATGGCACCTTACGAACTATTATACGGGAGAAAATGTAGGACTCCCGTATGTTGGGGCGAAGTAGGACAAAGAGAGCTTGCACCAAGTGATTTAATAGCAGTAACGAATGAAAAGATCGAAATGGTTAGAACAAGGTTGAAAGCAGCTCAAGATCGGCAAAAAGCTTATGCAGACAAGAGAAGGCGTCCTATCGAATTCCAAGTCGGAGATTTTGTCTTGCTAAAAGTGTCCCCATGGAAGGGTATAATCCGTTTTCGCAAACGGGGAAAGTTAGGTCCTCGTTACATCGGGCCGTTTAAAATCTTAGCTCGGGTTGGAAGGGTTGCGTATCGACTAGAATTACCGCCTGCTCTAGACGGGATTCACCATACCTTCCACGTGTCGCAATTAAGAAAGTGTCTTGCGGATGAGACAGCACTAGTACCACTCGATGATATCGAGTTGGACGAAGGGTTAAATTATGTTGAAAAACCCATAGCCATTAAGGATTTCAAGGTGAAGAATCTCCGCAATAAAGCTGTTAAACAAGTGTTGGTTCAATGGCGACACCGAAAAGGTTCGGATCTTACATGGGAAACTGAAGACGAAATGAGGAAGCACTACCCTTTTCTTTTCGGTATGTCAATATTTAAATTGTTATGTGTTCAGGTTTCGGGGACGAAACCTCTTGTAAGGGGGTAGACTTGTAACACCCCAAAATATGCTATTCATTTACTTATTTTACTAAAGGTGTATAAATTATAAGAATTAACCAAGTTAAAAGATTTTGGTATTAGTTAACAAGAAAGAAAGCTAGTGTGATAACTATCCACACTTATAACCCTAGGGACTAAAGTTGTGATTGTGACAAAGTTTTAATAATAATAATGATTTAACAAAAACCAACACACTGGTGTGTTGGGGGGATCGATCGAACAAGCAAGAGAAGGGGGAGAAACCCTAGCTCAAGCAAAAACAAGCAATTGGATCTTAATTCTCAAGATAATCCAGTGCATGAGTCCATAAATCTGAATAACTAACCTCAATTTCGTAAGTGGTAAGCTTGATTTTCTGAATCTATGATTTTTAGAATGAAGGGTGAAAACCAATCACGATTTCTTATATCAATTGTGGAAAATCTGAGTTAATAAATGCTTTCTAGAACAAGGATCATGTTTGATTTAGGTTATATGAAAGGTTGTAGTGAAAACCCACATGGTGAATTTGTGTTATGACTAGAAAGATCATAATGATTATGAATGTATATTACTTAGTTACATAATCTCATTGTAGCACATGAATGCTAGAAAAATTGATATAGGATGGTATAATTATGCAAATTAGATTAGATGTAAATGTTGGGTGATGATGAACTAGTAAAGATATGCTCTAAAAAGACTAGTACCTTATGCATTAATTATGACGCCTACCAAGTGTTTGATAAAATGCTTAAGAGAGGGTTTTAAATGTAATATGAGAAGAAAAGATGGAATGACTAGAATTAACTAAGTGAATGATGTGATGTAGGCGTGAAGGAAGAAAGCTCGAACACTAGCAAAGCGGGAGGTGTACAAGATCGAGGTATGTTTCGTTGCATACAAGTCCTTGTTACATTTTCTATTTATATAATTTGATGTAAAACTATCCTTGTATAACAAATGCGACAAGCAGTAAGTAAGCGACAAATCCCTAGTGGATTTGGGTATGCTAACGAAAGTGGTGATAAGCTATGCTTTTTTTTGACCGATTGGAATTCAATCGTGTCAAGTAAAGATAAACGCCATCCGTTCTAACGGATAGCTTGAATGTGTATGCTTGACTCTCGATGAGAGTGTTTATGCTAAACCCAACTAAACGGGTTGAATGTGTATGCTTAACTCTCTACGAGAGTGTTTATGCAAAACCCAATTAAACGGGTTGAATGTGTATGCTTAGCTCTCTACGAGAGTGTTTATGCCTAACCCAACTATTGGGTTGTTGAATGCGTAAAAGTAAGAATGTTTTATATGGATAAAGCTATAACGAAAGGTTATGATTTACTATGGTGATAACTAACTTTCTTTAAATTTTGAATGTTTATGTAGGTAAAGCACCTCTATAGGCGATTTGGGGATATGGAGCGAGCACAAGTTCAAGCCTCATTAAACCAAGTGCTTCCGCAAGTTTACATGCATGCTTTTGGGTCCAAGTTTTTGTTACTTGTCAAACTTTGTTAAAAGTTTTAGATTTGAAAACTTGTTGTTTTGTTTGGGATGGTTTAGTGTAAAAAGGGTCTTATGTGAACGTTGTCTATTATGTCAAAAAAAAAAAAAAAAAAAAACAGGGGTGACGTCCGTTTTACGAACGGGTCATGCCCAATTTTTGTAAAATTTTTCATTAGGTGTTAAGTTGGTATTTTTAATTGTCCGAAAAATCATCCTTTTGTGAGTAGTCTAACATTAAAGAAATGCGGACCTTACATTTTAGTGTCTTTTCTAGTTTAGTGAGTCGGTTGTTAGAGTCTTCTTACTTGTTTGAGATGGCGAACCGCACCATCTACGAGCAGGCTACTACTGGTTTCGCTGGCGCTACTTACCCATATGCATCAACGCCGAGGGGTAGAACTTCTCAACGATTATAACTGTGAGATTCGTTACCACCCAGGCAAAGAAAATGTCGTTGTCGATGCTCTAAGCCGACGAAGCTATTTGCATAGCGCTCGTAATGTTCCAGCCCAACATCATCTCGAAACCCTCATCCGCGAAGCCCAACACGCTTGTTTTACCGAACGCACTTTGAAGAAGGAAAGGATCTACCACGATGGAGCCCATATTGTGAATGAGTCGAATGGGATATTCCATTATCTGGACCGAATTTGGATCCCTAAGCGGACCAATTTGCGACAAATATTGATGGACGAAGCCCACAACTCCCGGTATTCTATTCATTCCGGTGCCGATAAAATGTACCAGGACCTTCGCTACAAGTACTGGTGGTCGGGCATGAAGAGGGATATCGCTCTCTATGTTGGGAAGTGCCTGACTTGCTCGAAGGTCAAGGTCGAGCACCAAAGACCCTCTGGCTTACTTGAACAACCCCCGATCCCTATGTGGAAGTGGGAGAGTATAGCTATGGACTTTATAACGAAACTTCCGCGTACGCCATCAAGTCACGACAGCATCTGGGTTGTCGTTGACCGTTTGACCAAATCCGCTCACTTTCTGCCAATACGAGAAGACTACAAGGTAGAAAGATTAGCCCGAATCTACACCGATGAGATCATCTATCCACATGGGACGCCTCGCGACATCATCTGTGACCGTGATGCTCGGTTTACCTCGCATCTATGGGAAACGTTTCAAACGACTCTCGGTACTACGCTTAATCTAAGTACTGCATTCCACCCTCAAACCGACGGTCAGACTGTGAGAACGATTCGTACCCTTGAAGACATGCTCCGTTCGTGTGTCATAGATTTCGACGGTAATTGGGACGCATACTTGCCTTTAGTCGAATTCTCGTACAATAGCAGTTATCATTCCAGCATTCAAATGGCACCGTTTGAGGCTCTATATGGAAGGAAATGTCGATCGCCTATTGTATGGCATGAGATCGGGCACTCGCAATTAACCGGTCCTGAGCTATTGCAAGAAACGACTGACAAAGTCCTCCAAATTCGAGACAATCTGCTGAAAGTTCGGAGTCGTCAGAAAAGTTACGCCGATAGACGACGCAAGCCCCTTGAATTTGACGTTGGCGACCATGTACCCTTAAAGGTATCACCTTGGAAGGGTGTGGTCAGATTCGGCAAGAAAGGGAAACTAGCGCCTCGATATGTTGGACCTTTTAAAATTCTGGAAAGAATCGGAAAAGTCGCCTACAGACTCGAAGTATCGGAGGAACTTAGCAACGTTCACCCGACTTTCCATGTGTCGAACCTCAGAAAGTGCCTGGCTGAGCATGATCTGTATGTACCTCTAGAAGATCTTCAAGTAAACGAAACACTACACTTCGTGGAGAAGCCTGTCGAGATCATGGATCGCCAAACCAAGCAGCTCAGACGCTCACGCATTCCTATGGTGAAAATGATTGAAAGATGGTTTTCCAACTTTCTTTCAACTCTTTTACACTCAATGCACTCAAAACTGATAGAATCGGAGCTTGTTCTGATCTTCTACTTCTTGTTGCCGTGTCGGTTCAAGATCTAGATTCTATCCAAGAGATTACAGATTTCGGGTTAAACATGAAACACGTCTCGAACAGTTAACTGATCGGACTAGGGTGGTTCCTGTCCGATCGGGTCACTAAGTCTTGACGAAGTTCTGTTGTTTAGCACGTTATCATACAATCTCCAGAAAACGACAAACTATCAAAACAACCAAGGAGGAAGACGACCAGGTCATCCGGGACGGATTGCTGTCCGATCGGATTGCCACCCGACCGGACTGCCACCCGATAGGATTGTACCTTGGGTCCCACACTTAACTTTTATTTCAACATTTGAGGTTTTGAACATTGAACGGAATGTCGTCCGATCGGATTACCACCCGACCATGTGATGTTCTGAATTCAACACTTAAACAATTTTCAACATGTTCAATGCATACGGATTGCCACCCGATCGGATTGCCATCCGATCGAGTGACCGTTCTGTGGTGAACTTGTTCTCAACCTGAGAAGCCTCGCCAATCAGATTGTTGTCCGATCGAACGTCTGTTCGATCGACCAACCTGAAGGGTAGAGATTCTTCTCTATTTTTAAAATGCTACAACGAAAACTTCAAAAGACAAGCCATCATACACAAACACATCCATCCCAAACGAGATGACAATCCAATCGAGTGGCCACCCGATCAGATTGCTACCCAATCGGATTGTTGTCCGATCCTTTGGCACTTTACATCGTTTTACGCGTCGCTTATCGTTTATGCTATCGTTCTGATCAGGCTAACCTTACTCTCTAGCGCTCCCTTCAACCCATCAATCGTTGTGAGTATACTCGATCCCTTTTTGCTTTACGCACTTTTGGGTGTTACATACGTTACTTATTCTAAATCACATCGAACACACTACGCAATACTTTAACGCTAACCGTTACCGCATGTTATACGTGACTTAATGAATGCTTGTTTGTTATGTTTACACATGGAATGTTGTCTACCTGCCTTAGCAATGATAGTACTATAGTTTGGACTCAGCACCTGTTCACTCAGGGGTTGTTAAGGACAATTTGTTACATGGCTCACAGTGGTGAGTGTGTATTACGAACTGCCTTGGGCAGTCAACCCGCAGTCATTAGTATCGATAGGTTCATGTCGATAAATAACGTGCTTCGTTTCACACTGTGTACGTGCTTGTTATGCGTACATGATTTCGAACTCTATTATATCTATTAAACTTGTATGTTCACCTTTAAACTATGTGTATTGACCTTTACTTTAACGTATGTGGCAGGTGCTTAAGATGTTTATATGCTTGGCTTGCTGTGAAATCGAGGCTAGGAAAGGTCTAGGAACAAATAAATGAATTGCCTGTATTTGAAATCTGAGTTGTCGGAACAGAACAATTTGACTAGATCTTGTCTGTAATAATTATATTACTTTTTATGTCATGGTATGGGACATGATGCTTTAAATAATTGGTAATTATAGTTGTTATGGAAACTTCTGGACAATCTGTTTCGCTCAGTGCCACGCCCCGATGTTTCCGCCATCGGTTGGGGTGTGACGGATTGGTATCAGAGCCATAACTATAGGGAATTAGGCAAGACTCGACCTAGTCCGGGTCGATGTCTTAGTAACGACCTAGTCTATAGTTAGGTACCAACAGACCGACTTGTGCATAACCTGTAGGGATTATGTATGAGCTTACTTGCTACTTCTCGATATTCTCGCCTGCGCTACACCATCACTGCACTTTAATTTTCGAAAATGAACGAGCAATTAAGTCGAGATTAGGTGTGAAAACCGCAAACTCTCGACTAAATTGCTGCTCGACTCGCATTTTTATCTATAAACAGGAGAATTTGCGTTGAAACAGGAGTGAAATCCATACTTTGATGCATGATTCTTCTTTATTTTATCAAAACAAGAACAAAGTTATTAAGTCAGGGGTGAAACCCGAACCTTGACGACTTGTTCCGATCTCTACTTTGGTTTACAAAAAACCTCTCACCAAAGTCTCGACGGACTCTAACGACTTGAAGTCACGATTTGAAGTCACGATATGACTGGAAGGATGCGTGTCGATCGCCCAAATTCGAGGCGAGAGCATAGTCCCGAAGGCCAAAGTGTGTACCAAGAGTCTTGTGAATAGTTGAATCACTTTGGATAGTCGACGTCTAAACAGCCGCAGACAATCTATTCTCGATTTTTATTTGTTTCAATTCTGAGCTCACTATTGCCGACTCTGATATTTGGCCACCTCCTCCACCACACCATCACTTCTGCCATGACTCCGACCACCGCGAAAAAAAGGTGTTCTTAATAGATGAAATCCAAAATCAACGATTGGATACGGTGGCGAATTTACCGGCTAAACACTAGATCTAATGCATGTGGTAGGTTTGGAGGGTGTTTGGATGGGGAGCTAAATTCCGATGGATCAACAATGTAGTAAGGGCTAGGGTTCCGCCGCATCTGGTTACGGTGGTGGTATGTTCCGATACAATGGATGACGAGGGTTTTCGTGCACTTCATGGATAGGATGGTTCACGTCGATTCCAGTAAGTCCATTTCCCGAGTTTGACACTCGCTTTCTTACTGTTGAGCAGCAGATTAGTTATCTGTTGCGTCATGCTTATGATCTTGAGGAGGAGCTTACGCATGTGCGCAACTTGCTTTTTGTTCCTCCACCTCCTCCTCCACCGCCATCAGCATAGACGGTTTTTGGTTTTATGTAGGTAGCTTGCTTTTGATGAGAGCACCGCTATTGAGCTGAGCTAGTACAGCCTTTTGGAGACCACCTTTTGACTGTATGACTTATGGTAGATTGATAGACATCTTGGACAAGGGTAGTGTGACCCTGTGTTCCCTTTTGATACGATATTTATGTAAAACATGTAACTGTATTTGTGGTTGATGATTAATGAAAGCTCAATCGTAATGTTCTCATTAAATACATTGTTAACTTACTTGTTTATGCTATGATTTCCTGCTTACTTGTTATAGCAAATGCTATTATATACGTAATACTTACTATATACAAAGACCTGACCTATACAATCTTCTCTTAGAAGATGCCTCCTCGAAGGAACAATCAGTTGCCCACAACAGAGGCAGAACTGCAAGAACGGATTTCACAAGCAATCGCACAAAATGAGGCCTTGCGCTCTGAACATAGCGGAGGTACCTCAGGAAATAACCCACCTCACGGTAATGTTTAAGTCATTAAGGACACATTACGATACGTTTGGACATTCCATGTGCGCGCTTGCTAATGCTTTCTGTGAATGATGTTGCTTGTACAGGTTGTACTTACAAGCAGTTCCTTGACTGTAAGCCTCTGAACTTTGACGACACTGGAGGTGATGTAGCCTTCGTTAGATGGGCGGAGAAAACCGATTCTGTGCTACGGATGAGCAAGTGTGCGCCAGAGCACCAGGTCACCTACATTTCTGGGCTATTCCTAGACGGAGCTCTATCATGGTGGAACCTTCAGGTTCAGACTCTGGGAGAGGAGGCTGCATATGCTATGACTTGGGATGAAATGAAAGAACTGATGCGCAAGAAGTACTACTCGAGAGCTGAGATTTAGAAGCTGGAAACCGAGTTTTGGAATCTGAAAATGGATGGACCTAAGATTGCTGAGTATGTGCAAAGATTCCATGACCAGTCTCGTGTTGTCCCCTACATGGTAGAACCGGAATTCAAGCGAATGGAGCGTTTCATTTGGGGATTAGCACCCCAAATTATGAGCATGGTGACTACTTCAAAGCCTCCAACGATCACTGAGGCCATTGATTTGAGTGTGGCCTTGACTGAAGAGGCAATCAGATTGAACAAGTTTTCGATCTCTGATAGAAAGAAGAAGGAGACTCACGTTGAGTCGTCAGGAGAGAACAAGAGGATGTTCTCGAAATTCAAGAAGGGTACCCAAGGAAACAACAGTGGTTGCTTTACATCGGTAAAGAATTTCTTTCTTTGATGATGTGGCCATCCTTTTGTGACTATACCGCTAGCTAGGTAGTTAGCATAGTCGGCGTACCATGGTTCTTCTCAGTATTCCACCATTTCCAGGGACTCTGTTGGGAACTTTTCATTGATTTGCTCGTCCCTGGTTTCCTCCAAGGCTGGGTCTTCCACGCGCGAAAGATGATCTGCTGCGGTGTTTTCTGCTCCTCTTTTGTCTTTTATTTCAATGTCAAATTCTTGGAGGAGTAGAATCCACCGAATCAAATGTGGTTTAGCATCCTATTTCTTGAAGATAAATCAAATGGCTGCATGATCTATATAAACTATTGTTTTAGAAAGAACAAGATAAGAACGAAATTTATCAAAAGCAAATACCAACGCTAGTAACTCTTTTTCTGTTATTGTGTAATTTTCTTGTGCATCGTTAAGTGTTTTACTAGCATAATAAATTGGGTGAAAATGCTTATCTTTTCTTTGTCCCAAGACGGCTCCAACTGCAAAGTCACTTGCATCACACATGATTTCGAAAGGTAATTTCCAATCAGGCGCTATCATGATAGGTGCATTGACTAGCATTTCCTTTAGTGTTAGAAATGCTTGATTGCATTCCTTGTCAAAGATGAAAGGGGCATCTTTTTCAAGTAATTTTTTAGAGGCCTTGAGATTTTAGAAAAGTCCTTGATAAATCGTCTATAGAATCCGGCATGCCCTAGGAAACTTCTGATAGCTCTAACGAAGGATGGTGGTGGTAACCGAGAAATAGTGTCTATTTTTGCTCGATCAACCTCCATTCCTTCGCTTGAGATTTTGTGACCGAGTACTATTCCCTCTATTACCATGAAATGGCATTTCTCCCAGTTAAGGGCGAGGTTAGTTTCCTCACAGCGGGATAGCATTCATTCAAGGTTATCGAGGCATTGGTCGTATGAATCTCCAAAGATAGAAAAGCCGTCCATGAAGACTTCCATTGTCTTTTCTATCATAGCATGGAAGATGGCCACCATGCAACATTGAAATGTTGCGGCGGCATTACATAGACCAAAAGGCATGCGTCGATAAGCAAAAGTTCCATAGGGGCATGTGAATGTTGTCTTTTCTTGGTCTTCGGGTGCTATCGGGATTTGAAAGTAACCTGGAAAACCATCTAAGAAACAATAAAATTTGTGACTGGATAATCTTTCTAACATTTGATCAACAAAAGGTAAAGGAAAGTGATCTTTCCTTGTTGCTTCATTCAATCGACGATAATATATACATACCCTCCATCCTGTGATGGTTCTCGTTGGTATTAATTCATTTTTCTCATTAGTTATTACCGTCATACCTCCTTTCTTTGGAACTACTTGGACAGGACTTACCCAAGGACTATCGGAGATTGGGTAAATAAGTCCGACGTCAAGTAATTTATGACTTCGTTTTTAACCACTTCTTGGACATTTGGATTAACCCTACGTTATGGTTGTATTATCGATTTATAGTCATCATTCATTAACATTTTGTGCGTGCACATGGAGGGACTTATTCCTTTAATATCTACAAGCTTCCAAGCGATCGCATTTTTGTGTTTTTTCAAAAGCGTAATTAATTTTTCTTTTTCTAATTACAGGTGATTTACCATCTTTGTCTAGAAAAGCATATTCCAAACCTCTTGGGAGTTCTTTGAGCTCAAGAGGTGGGTCTTTAGGAGACTCCTTATTTGGTTGCTCATTTTTATCAAGAATCACAAAGTTTGTTCTACGGCAACCTCTTCTTCAACAAAGTGGTCAACTTCTTCTCTTGTATCGGGTGGTTCATCTTCATCTTCAATTAGGGGGTCATTATTGTCGAATGGATATTTCATTGAATGCTCAAGATCAACATTCTTTTTAAATGCCCCTAATTGAATAGATAGATTGTTGGACTTCCGATTTTTCAAAGCTTCTGGGTTTTTACAAAAGGTCATCCCAACACTAGAGGAGCATCATCAAGGATGACAAAGTCGGTTGGGATTACCATTTGGTTGGTTTGGACCAAGATATCGTCAACTACGCCTATTGATTTTATTACTTTCCGATTAGATAGAAAAATGGGTATTTGAAGTGGAGAAAAATCACTAATACTTTCGAAAATGTAGTTTGGCATTATATTAAGACAAAGATCTTTATCAATTGTGATATTACTAATAAAGGAGTTTTGAAAAAAACATGGAACCGGTGTAATGTTAATTTCAAACGGGTCTTCTTTTATTAGCGACGTTTGATCATTTGTTAACTTAATGCTTACCGTTTCGTCAATTTTAGTGTTAGTGTTTAACTCTTTTAAAAACTTAGCATGAGTGGGTACTAAACAATGATTTTCGAAATAAGGTGACAAGAGATTAATTTTTTTTCAAAATTAGACTCTTTTTGAATTTTAAAGTTGTCAGACTCATCTTTTTCGTTGTTTAACTCATGTGTCGGTTTTTCACTTACTTGTTCTTCTATTTTTACATTTTCAACTATCTTTTCTTTATTACAAGTTAATTCTTCTCTTGCGCGGGACTCCTCTTCCCTTGCGCGAGATTCTTTTATGCAACGTTCGATAGTTTTAATGTGTTCTATTATCTTATCGGCTATGTGGGTGATAGAGTAAGGATCAGGATCCTCAAAGCTTGAATCCGGATGTTCGATGTTCCTCATAATACTTATAGGAAGTAGATGGTTCACACCATTGTTCTTCATTGTAAGTATATGATGGATAAGGGTCGTAATTTTGTTCTTCATGGTACTCATATGAGGTGGGTTGTTCACGCCATGGTTCCTCATAATAACCATATGAAGGTGGAGGCTCATATCTTGGTTCCTCAAAGTATGAGTATGAAGGCTCATACCTTGGTTCATCAAAATATGATTATGAGGGAGAAGGTTCATACCTTGGGTCTTCATAGGGTGTGTATGAAGTTGATGGCTCGTACCTGGGCTCCTCATAGTAGGTGTATGAAGTGGATGGTTGGAAAAGGTCACAATATTGTACCGAGTGAGGGTCACCACAAATGGTGCAATAGTCTTCCCTATAATCATCCTCCTCATAGGTGTAGTTGTAATCTCCTGAGTATTGATCCATAAGAATCACTCAACAGACCACAACAGAGTCTCGAGACCAGAAAACAAAAAATAAAAACGGAAACAGAGGCTGTGGACACGGCCCCGTGTTCAGTGGACACGACCCGTGTTCAGGTTCTGTATCTGGGCTTTTTTAATAAAAGTAACTGGTTTTGTGCAGCACGGGGGCATGTTCAGTGAGCACGACCCCGTGTTTAGACTCTGTATCTGGGTGTTTTATGAAAAAATGCAGCACGGCCCCGTGTTCAGTGAATACGACCCCGTGTTCATGATACTGTAAATGCAAAAACTAACTAAAATGCAGAAAATGTGCGCGCGGTTTTAAAAAGGTTTTGAAAAACTGATTAGGCCGTCGATTTTAAGCTTTCTTAAAATCCTTGTGTCCCCGGCAACGGCGCCAAAAACTTGATGCGTGTGTAGCGTTATATATTTTTATGTATATTTTTAGCCATTTTTACACTTTAGTCAAGTTTTAAATTTATAAAACACGATATTTTACCAACACTAAACACACATATGGGCAAGTGCACCCATCATGAGCGTAGTATAGCGTTGGTAAGATACCGAGGTCGTCCAAGGACACAAGAGCTTTTAGTACCGGTTTATCCTCAACGTCTAATCAAATCAAAATTTTAGAAAAAGTGTTTAAACATGAAAATAAAAAAAATGCTGAAAAATAAAAAAATAAAAATAAAAATAAAAACAGATAGACAAGATGAATCACTTGGATCCGACTCGCCTTTATTTTAACCTTTGATTATTTCCAGACTTTTGCATTTTTTAAGAGGTTATCTTAGTTATAGTAGTAGGCCCCTCTTTTGAAGGTGACGTTACCCTGAACCCAATAGTTTGAGTTAGCAAGGATACAATCATAAGGGTTGGATTATTGAAAGATAATTAATTAAGTTATTAATGCGTAATGTGGTAGGCCCCTCTTTTGAAGGTGACGTTACCCTCGGCTAGGTAGTTTGAGTCAGCAGGGATACAATCCTAAATAGTCGGGTTAATGTTTTAATAGTAGTTTACATATGAGGGGATCAAGAAATTCGAACCCCTGCCATCCAATACCAGTGGGTATTGAAGGAGGTCCTACTAAGCTTGACCCAGGTCCTTGCAGGATCTATACACTGAACAAGGCAAGACGCTTACCAAACCATTCCCTTAACCCCTGACCAGGTAGCCAACATATCTCCATATAGACCGTGGAGATATGAATGGTGTAAATCTTTTATTTTATATAGACAGTAAAATAACGCCAAGACACCACAGACAAATGATAAGGAAGTTTCACCTTCAACATAAGAAACTAGTTATTAAAGTCATTAATACATAACTAAATAAAAAGTGCTAAAAGATTAAAAATAAAAAGTATTACACTAAATGCTTGTCTTCACCAAGTGATGTAAGAGACTTAGGCAAACATGGCCTTTGATTGTCAAGAACTCTTACTATCAATCTTAGATTCCGAGACTACTACACACACTCTATGATGGATGATGGTGGTGGATGTGGGTTGTGATGGTGGTGGTGGGTGGGTGAAGTGTGAGAGAGGTGGTTTGCCAAAGGATGCCTTTGAAGTGAACCAAGCACCTCAATTTATAGCCTGCACAGAAGCCCGGACATGGCCCCGGGTCCATTGGGCACGACCCCATGTCCATCCATCTTCTCTTTCTTCATTAAATGCAGTTTGTCTGCATTAGTTGACCACGCCCCCGTCTCTGCTGGGCACGGCCCCGTGTGCAGAAGCGTATCTGTACTATCAAGACTTGCCTGGATTATGTGAATCTTTGCATTGACCACGACCCTGTGTCCGCTGGGCATGCCCCCATGTTGGGAATAGAAGCTTCTACAACTTTGTCTTTCTGCAGACACTTGGGCACGCCCCTGTGTTCAATGAGCACGGGGCGTGTTCAGTCTTCTGTTCTCTTGTTTTTGCTTGGGAAGATGTTGTCGAGGGGTCGGGCATGCCACGTTTATTCCTTTTCTTGTATTATTGTTAGATTTGGCTGCATTTTTGCTTCTTTTGTTCAATTAAGCTCATTTATCCCTGAAAATACAAAAGAAAGACAAAAGCACACTTTTTCCAACTTAGTACTAAAAAAGGGTTAGTTTTATGCCTCATTTGATGTAATTTATATGTTGCATTTTACATACATCATTCGTTAATATAATCGTTTGGATTAAATTGAGCCGGGGAATAAGTTGAGTCAGAATGATGAAAAGAATGGGAGTGTTAAGAGTGGTATGAATGATGTGAATGGTGTGAATGTTGGGAATGGTGAGAATGTTGGGGCTCGTCTTGAATAGGCGGCCCAAAGGAAGGGTGAAACGATGGTGAAGAACTTAACGAGACCGAGTGTCTCGCGGGCGCAAATGAATGTCCCCAATTGTCTCGCGAATCGGAGCTAGTAAAAGACGCGGATGGAGTGCGCCTGTGAGAGGGTCCAGCATTGCTAGATGGTCCTCCTCTCATAGGACCTTTTCCTTTTCCTCGAACGCGCGGTGGAATTTTTAATTAGCAAACCTGTCAAAACAAGTAAAACAAAACATAAACGACAAAAGGAAAATTAAGAATAATCCTAGGTCATTTGCCTAGACTCGGAAGTCTAAGGAATGTGCTTATTGTGTCATTGAGATTAAACACAAAAGGCTAATGTTTAATTCACTCAATGTTGGCTCTGATACCAACCTGTCACACACCGGTATTTCCACATATTACCGGTGGGCCCGGTGGGGAGTATCGTGACATAGTTGATATCATCATAGTCAATACACACAATATAGTAGCACAGCGGAAGGCTTGATAATTAATTACTATTACAAACCATAGTGTCCGAGTGTCCAAATAAAAGAATATACAAACTTGGTTGTAATAGAGATCCACAGACGGATCATAAAATAAAATACAAGAAACTGAAATAACAGACTCCATGCATCTAAGGATTTGCAAGATCCTCTTATTTGACACAAAGTAGCTCCAGCCTAATTACGTGAGGTACCTGTCACTTAGACTTTGGAAAATACGTCAGTTTACACTGGTAAATACAATTAACCGACTCATTTGAAAAGAGTTTATGAAAATTGATTTAAGTGCACAAGGCACAAACCATTTATACTTGGGACAATTACTTAAGATAATCTTGTATGCCGTTTTACATGTTTGACATACATATGGGGCCGGTTTGGAAGCCGGTCATGATTAACCGACTCACCACTATAAAACCCACAAAGGAGTTATCCCCAACATGTGGGTTATTTAGCATTTGCATCTGTCAGGCGTATGCCTACACCCCGTGCATAGGTCGTGGTCATTTATAAATGAAATGAGCCAAAGATATTCAGGACACGGTCGTATTAACCCCCAATGTTTATGTTATCAAACAAAACAGATTAAAATGGATTATGTAAATTTATTAATCACAATCCGATTAAATGATTTCATACCCGACCAAGCGGTATTATTATAATACCTTATCCAAAGCCCGTATAACGGAAAATAAGTTAAAAGTATTTACCTGTGCTAGATGTGTAAGGATGTAACTCAGCCGTATATTTCCTAAAGCCTTATGAAAATACCTTCTACCAAAGCTACTCAATCTGTATGGTAGGTTTATTAACCTATTAGGATACTAACGGGTCTTTATTTAAGTCAAAGACTTAGACCGGTTAGTTTGAAAGATATTTTACGGTTCTAAACGCTAGATTAAGCGGAGACCGGAATGGAATGTGATTTAGACCCGACAAGTTTTGATACTAGTATAATGTTGGTAAACTAAACATGTTCTGAATTTTGAAGATTTAATGATAAGGTTAAACCCGTTTCGGCTATTTTATGTAAACTAGTTACATAAACCGATCTGAACGCATAAATGCATAACGGGTAACCAAATGAATCATATACAGGTCTCATATGTTATTATGCTTAGAATATGTTAATACATCAGTAGGATGTTAACATATGTGCCCAAAAAGTATTTAAAACCAATTTAAGTCCCGTAGGGGCATTTTGGTCATTTTAATGTTTATAAAAGAGATTTTATAGTAAACTGAGGTTCTAGTCTAAAACATTCAGTAAAAATATTTATTTTATCAAGTTACATCAGTAAGATATCATACATATGTGAGGTTTAACATTTATGGCCAAACTATGCCCTGAAAGGGTATTTTGGTCATTTCACATATGCTTTTAAGGACATTTTTGGAAGTCTGAGTTCATGACTTATACCTACTGTAATAATATTAAAATTTATTTAGAAATTCAGTAGGTAACAAGTCTTAGGTGTTTAATATGGTTTTAAACCATACTATGCACTTAATTGTCGTAAAAATCGCTAATTGACGATAATTAAGATGTTTATAGAAATCTGAGATTTTGATCAGTCTTAAGTGTTCAAAATATTTTATTTAATATATAATATCAGTAGGAAAAGGTTTGGCATTCAAATCATATGTTAATCTCATTTTATGCATGAAAAGGATATTATCATCATTTACCGAATTATACAAGAATTCAATGATATGGTCAGTTTATAATCTGACCAAAAATCCTAAAAATCCCTAAAAATAATATCCTAACAGTACGTAATGAGTTTTGGGTCAAAATCCATGTTTAAACATGCCTTATGCAAGATAGCGTAATTTAATTAATAAAAAGCTTCAATTTACGATATCTTGCATAACTTTAGTTTGAGACCAGAAACTTATGTCAAATTTTTGGGAGATACTTATATATCAGTAATAAAGCTTTTTTTCCTCTCACATTTTCAAAAATCTCGTTTATATGTCAAAAGGGCAAAATGGGCATTTATGAGCATATTAACGGAAACTAGCATATAATCCAATACATAAATGACCAGGTAATATAACTCCAGAGGGTTATACTACAACATAATGTGGTCCTAATGGAAGCTTAAAACATAGAAGAATTAAGCTTAATCGGGTCAGAACTGAAAGTCAAAGCAAAAGTCAAGCTTTTGCGACTTTCGGTTGCGAACCGACCCTAAACTCAGAATTGTCAGGTTGAACCTGTTTGAACATGTTCTAATAATAATTACTAAGTTATTAGAGTGTTAAAATATAATGTATAACCTCTGTATTATTAGTTTTAATTATTATTTATAATTCTGTCCAGTTTGACTTTTTAACTAAATAGTTTGACCCGACAATTAACTAAGCAAACAAAATAATTAGGAGGTGCCCTTTTAAGGGTTAATCACCTACCTAATTATGGTCACATAACCACATTCATCTCTAACAGTGGTTGGACCATTTGAGTTTAAACCGAAGGTCAAAGTCAGATTACGATAACTTTGACTTTTCAGTTTTTAAATTAAAAAATGAACTAAAGAGGGGGCTAAGACACTTACAAAGGGTCCTATCAATCTTTTCTACAAACTTGAGCTCCCTTCTTAATCAGGAACTTCCAGAGTAGGGTGTAGAGATGATTGGAATGATATGAGCAAAGAACTAGTGCACCATAAGTGCATATTTATAGTTGAATGTTATGCTCAAGGATCATCACAGGTGTTATGGGGTGTTTAGGATCACCCCCAGGTGTCCTGGTGGTATAATAAAACCGACAACATGCTCCTGGTTTCGATTTGGAAGGGTTTAAGGCGGTGGAACAGGCTGCAACCCACAGCTGTCAACATTTTGCAGAACTGGCACTTTTTCGCGGGCCGCGTAGGACTTAAGGGGGGTCTATGCACCTCGCGACAACCTTGTTTTCAGGTTAAAATTGTTTCAACTTTGGCAGTTTCAGTCCCTAGTCCTTTGTAACTTTATTTAACTTCATTATTGGCACTTTTAACCTTTGTAGTTAGTTTGTAAAGGATCATGGGAGTATAACCAAACTCTGTTAAGCCCGGTTTCATTAAATGATCACCGATATCATAAGTTTCTAAACATTGACGCTTTTAACCCAAGTTCTTGAAAACTTGCATAAAGATCTCGAAACCACGTGAAACTGATATCACTTATTCTTGAGAGTATATTTGAATATTACGAAGCCTCGGGTTCATTAAAAGATCACTCAGAGGTAAGAATTTACATGTTAACACGTTTAACCCCTGCAGTTTATAATCTTCTGATTATTTTCACAAACGGCTCCTTATATCCAAATAATTACTCGTTTAAGAATATATTCTTCGTGTATGGTCATTCAGAGGCACAAGTTTGGCATGTTGACACTTTTAGTCCCTTCGGACACATATTTTCATCGTTTGTCGACTTTAGTCCTTTAAACTCAAACTTTCACATATTTAGAGTTTAGGACACGTGTCTTTACATAATTGGACACGTTTTTGCATGGTGTTACAACTATAGAACGAGTCGAGAGTGTAATTGAGTCCAGATTCCATCAATATCGCGTAAAAACTGAAGAAAAGTTCAAAGCAAGTTGCAAAAGTGTGAAAATATTTCATAACTTAGTTGAAAAGTGTGAAAATCCTTTAAATCTGGAACCAATCTTGATTAAATGTGCTCCACCACAGTTTGCCTAAGCAAAACGAGTGAAACCACCTTCAAGAGGTCCAAATCTGATGATTTCGAGAAAAAAGTTTAAATGTGTGTGTAATTTTGATGAAGAAGATGGAGTAGAAGTGAATAGGGATGAGGATTAACGAAGATTTGAGGGAAAAAGCTAACAAATTGGCCTTGAATCGCGACTAAGAGCTTGGGAGCGGATGGAAGTGTCAAAGTCTGAGAGTGAGGGTGTACGACTAGTATTTATAGGGGGGAGGGCGAGGTTAAGTCGGTGCGAGTGGCAGCGTTCGGGTGGCTTCATCCGGACGAATGGTCATCCGGACGGATGTCCATTCGGACGGCCGGGTGCGTGTTTGCTAGTTTTCAAATTTTGGTTCGTTTGTTGAGCGTTGCGTTGCGTTTAATCGAGTTGCGAGTGAGCGTATAAGCATTGCATTGATACCATATAACATTCTAAACAAATAATCACACCAATGATGCACATAACATAAGTAAATCCGCGTTTCGTGTTAGCGTTGAGTTTGCGTTGCAATAGCGTTTAAGTGATAAGCGTTGTAAAATGCGACAAAATGCGTCTAAGTAATAAGCGTTATAAGTTGCGTTTAATAAAGCGTTAAAAATGTAGTTTAACCCATAGCGTTAATCGAATCCCAAGAATACAAGCGTTTACGAAAGAAAAGACAGCGATAGGTAACGATCCGGAAAGTGGGGTTGTTACATTTTAGTCATTTAGCCATTTTCCATTAAATACTAATTCCTCCATGTTTTTTTTAACTAAAATAACTTTTATATACTTCATTATTTAAAAAGAATTATACTTTAAAACCAAGTCTTTTTTATCTTTAATATGAGTACCATATTGCTATACCGTTTTTTATTTAGAAAAGTGACTTTTAAAAGAGTTACAAAAAGGTGTTTTATAATTGTCCTAGTTATGTAGTTGGAATGTGCTAGTATGAAAAATGTATTGTGTTGATTTTAAATCTATACGTATGTTCTTATTTTGTTGTGTAATTTTTATGAGGATCAATATCAAAACAACTCTCCCACATTAATCCCTTTTGTGCGATAAAGTTCAATTCCATATAAAACCCCGTTATGCGATCAACCTCGAAGACGAACAACAGATTGAATACGAACAAGCTGAACAAGATGTTGTGCTTTCAGCCTCGAAGCCAACGTCCAACGATAATCAACAATTAGCATCATCACTACATATTTGGTAGGTAAAATCTTCTATAATGCGTTCTTGTATGGGTGTATAATGTTTGAGGGTTTTTGTGCCGGGTAGGATTGTGGGTTTTGTGCTGATAAATTGTTAATTAACATAGGGTTTGTAATGTTTCATATATTGGGAATTTTCGGTGGTCTGTAAGGTGTTTTTCTGATGGGCTTTATGTTGGCTTTGTACTGTTAAAGTGTTAATTACCATAGATGTGGGATAGATGAGTTGGTTGTTCATGTGCCGACATAGTACACGGGTGGGTGCTGATTATGTATTAATTACAATTAAATATAAACAAACACCAAAAGTAGATATAATCAGCACATCCGTGTTAAATATGAAAACCAAAAGTAGATATAATCAGCACATTTGATGTGCTGATAATGGAGAATGATTGAGGATGTTGTGCTAGTGTCGTTTATGTCGATAATGGAGAACGATTGAGGACGATGTGCTGATAATGGAGACCGCTTGAGGATGTTATGCTAATTATATAGTGTAGTGCCGATTGTATTTTTTTTTTTGTAGTGGTTACTGCATATTGGTTCGATCATGGAGATTTACCAGATCATGGATATGTTAAAAAAATTCAAGCCTTAATTTGAATTAAACTTGCATGGATTTTAGCGACAATAATTTCAAAACTATAAATTAGCAACAAATATATGCTTTAGGTGGTTGTAACATTGGTATTGGGAGTTTTTCAAAAAAAAATTGTATTTTTCACTTTTAACCCAAAGATTTTAATCTTTTGCATTTTTACCCCTTGGACTTTTTTACTTTTAACAAAAAGCTTTTTATCTTTTGCAATTTAACCCCAACAATTTTTTATTTTCAACTTTGGTCCCCATACTTTTCATCTTTCACAAGTTATTTTCTTTTTAAGTTTCGTTATAAATTTTTCGAGTCAACACACTACAACGTGCGTATAGGATTCAACGTTTTTTCGTCTGTTTTTTCCTGTTTGATAGGCAATCGCAACACGTGTATTTTTCTTCATTTGACAAGTTCGCCGCAACACGCGTGTCCTGGATCGACTTAGTTATTCTTTTCTAACTTTTAGATTTATGTCTATTATTTCGTATTAACACGCTGCAACAGGCGTGCGTGGTTCAACGATTTTACGTCTGTTTTTCCTTTGGTATTATTTTTTACTTTTTTATTTATTTTAATTTTACGAGCTCTTCTAATGTTAGTGGTCGTTGGCATTGTTGTGGCATTAGTGCTACTTGGCACGATTTTTTACGAACGTAGTTGTTTCGACTTTACAACTATATCTCCTTTACTTAAGAAAAACTAACTTTTATATGCATATTTTTATGTACGCCTCGATATAAATTTGATTAGTTCTAAGTTTCGACGTGAAATTTTTATGGAAACGAGTCTGGTTAAATATAATACATTTTCGTTTAAAAAATAAATTTTACGTACATATTTTTATGTACGTTTCGGTATAAATTCGAATTGGTGTATGTTTCGACGTAAACTTTTTGGGAAACAAGTCTGTTCAAATATAATATGTTTTCGTGACTTTTATGAATGTTTTGTAAATTTTGTTTCCATCCAAGTGGGGTCAAGTTGCGGTTTCTTTTTTTTTTTCCTTTTTAAAGTTTCAATTAATCTATTATAATTATACGTGACAGCATTTCCGTTAAAACTGTTACATTTTCTATGTATGACTCGGGCCACATATAATACGTTATAATTGTACGATATAAATTTGATTTCTTTATGTTTTGATCCAATCGCAATAATTATATAGGTTGCATTGAGTTAAATAAGTTACGTCGAAACACATGTTTTCATATGATTAACGCATCACATAACGTTTGGACTAATTCATCCGATGTTTGCAATGTACCCACGCCGCAACGCGCGCGGGTCTTGTTCCTAGTTATTTTTAATTGGTTATAAACAAAATAGGCTCAAAAGTTCTAAATTACCCCTAAACTAATTTTTTTTATTGAGGGACACTTGTCAATTATGTGTTGGTTCTTACAGTTCTTAAACATAAGTATTGGTATTTGATCTCATTCCAAAATACCCAAATATAATTAATTGTATTATTATTGAGTTTTATAATAATAATAATAATAATAATAATAATAATAATAATAATAATAATAATAATAACAGTAAAATAATAATAACCCAATTTCAATCGGTGATTAATAACAAGTAAAATAATAATAACCCAATTGATGACGACGATGACGATGATGCCCAAATATAATTAGTGTTGTTGGGTTAGATTACGTTTTCCATAAAAGCTTTTGTGCCACCCGTCGCATAACGCGAGTCAACCCACTAGTAATAATGTATTAATGAATAATGGTATATTTTCTTCGTTGACTTGATATATAAACGTCATGTGAAAGTTGATGTTTTGCATTAAGTTACATGGCAAATGAAAAAAAGAAAGTAATATTTGAATTAGCAGTCATTCAAAAAAATTGATTTGGTATTAATTTTTATGGATTGAGTTATCCTACACAATTTCCTAAATAGAGGAAGTGTATAAAGATAAAATGGATCGTAAAATATAATACAATGTCTACCAAAATATAACAGAATGCCGAGGAAAAAAAGACAATAAATTGCAAAAAAAAGACACAATGAACGAAATTAACACATTGTCAAATAATAAGACACACTGATATGAAACAAAAAATAAAAACTACAGGCTAAAAATTCAAAAGTTAAAACCTAAAATCTAAAGCTCGACGAGACTGTTCCAATACTATTAGAATGACTTCAGTCGAAGTCCGTTTGATACCCTTTCCACGACTTTCTAGTTTTAAAAGAAAACGTATTTGAATCTAACCCTAATGTTGACCACATTAATTTTGGTTTAATTATATGGTACTACAATATCTTCATATTAATTAATGTGAGGGTAAATAAACCAATTAATAGGAAAGATCAACTATTTAATATTTTACTATAATATATTTTTATTTAATTTATAGTTTTTAAGATTTAATATAAAAGTAGTGGTCTATTTTTGTTCTCTTTTCACACACTAAAGTTATTCACAATATATTTTTCGATACATACATACATTAAACATTTTACAATTTTTAAAACGTTAATATAAACTAATGACTCTGAAGAAAACACAAAATAATGGTTCAAACCGTCAAAAACGTACCGTTAGACCATCCGTGTTCGTCATTCATCCTCCGAAACCATAGTTAAGTTCGACTCAAAATTTTTATCAAAACCGATAGAACCAAATCGTAAATTAAAATGAAAATTGAAAAATGTCATATCAAAATCAGTCATAAATCATAAATGAAGTATGCCAGATTCCATGGCCCAAATTTATTAAATCTCCATGGCCCAGCCCAAACCAGTCCCCATCACTAATCAGCCCTTTTCACCCCTAATCTCGCTAAACATGTGCCCAACTTCCCTAAACTATATTAATTATCTACCTTGGGACCGCTACCTTCCAACACTTTAAACACCACCAACCCCACTCAGATTCCCCATTCATTCAAGGGTTTCTTCATCAATCTTTGCCCTTTGTTTTCTTCATATTTTCATTTGCACAACAACAATGATGTCAATGAATCTTCTTCCATCGTCATCTCTCACTCTCAACAAGCATGCACACCCCAATCTTGTATCCAGAACCCACATTTCTCATCATGCAAACCTTAAAGTCTTCAACTTTAACAAAATCAAGAATCATCAACCCACTTCCCAGATCCATAAAGTTAGCAACTTTCTTGAAAACCCATTTGAGTTTAACAATTTTGGTGCAAGACCCACTTCACAGATTGTTAAATCAGCCTCTGAGAGTCCTCAAGATTTGACCCCAGATGGAGAAACCAAGAAAAACCCTAACAAGACTCTGCAGCTTGCCATTGTGTTTGGTTTCTGGTACTTTCAGAACATTGTTTTCAATATTTATAATAAGAAAGCTTTGAACATTTTCCCATATCCATGGTTACTTGCTAGTTTTCAGCTCTTTGTTGGGTCTGTTTGGATGTTGGTTCTTTGGGCTACAAAGCTTCAACCTTGCCCCAAGATTGATAAGTCCTTTATTATTGCTCTGTTAGGTCCTGCACTTTTTCACACAATTGGTCACATTTCTGCTTGTGTTTCATTCTCTAAAGTTGCTGTTTCTTTCACTCATGTTATTAAGTCAGCAGAGCCTGTGTTCTCTGTGGTGTTCTCCTCTGCTTTAGGTGATACTTACCCTTTATCTGTTTGGTTATCAATTTTGCCAATTGTTATGGGGTGTTCTTTAGCTGCTGTTACTGAGGTTTCATTCAATCTTGGTGGGTTGTGGGGTGCTATGATCAGTAATGTCGGGTTCGTGTTGCGAAACATTTACTCGAAAAAGAGTTTGCAGAACTTCAAGCAGGTGAATGGGTTGAATCTTTATGGGTGGATTACAATCCTGTCATTCTTTTATCTGTTTCCAGTTGCGGTTTTTGTTGAAGGGTCTCAATGGGTTTCTGGATATCATAAAGCGATTGCGAGTATTGGGACACCTTCGACTTTTTATCTGTGGGTGATGATATCCGGGGTGTTTTATCATCTGTATAATCAGTCGTCGTATCAAGCGCTTGATGATATTAGCCCGTTGACGTTTTCAGTTGGGAACACGATGAAACGGGTGGTTGTGATCGTGTCTACTGTAATTGTGTTTAGAAATCCTGTTAGGCCTCTGAATGCGCTTGGGTCGGCCATTGCTATTTTCGGTACATTTTTGTATTCACAGGCATCGTCAAAGAAGAAGGCTGCTGTTGAGAAGAAGGATTGAGAGGTTTTTGTTTGGTTTATTTCTTGTTTTACTGGCAATAATAGTTTTCGGTTTTGTATTCTTGATTGGAGTAGGGTTTCCTTGTTTTATCACTTGTGGTTTTGTTAGACTTTGGTGTTGACTTCGATGAAATCCAACCATCTTTTACTTGTTTAATCCAGTTAATTGCTAATCTGGTGTTACTGTCTCTTGTCACTGTTACTTTCATTGGTGGATCGATGTGTGCGCGCACGCGCCCAAGCCCTATTGATTACTCATTAGCGTGTTAAGTATTTCTTTATGGTAGGATGCGTGTGTACCCTCATCCCAACTCGCAAGCCATGTGTACATACTGATTACTCATAGCTTGTTGAGTATTTCTTTATGATACGATGTGTTCTTTTATTTGGATTTGTGATTCCTATTAGTACACTGTACCATGGGCCAGACGTGATTATACTTTGTGTGCAAGTAGATGTACGGGCTCATTGCCGCTGTTATAGGCACAGGTGTTTTCTTGTTGCATACACATACCTACTTGTATGTAGGGGCGCTCACAGTCTGTTTCGGCTGGCTTTGAAGGAATTTCGTTCTAGGCCGAACTGATAGGTACGCCGATTTTTTGAAAAATTAAATTTTGAATCGGCCAGAGTGGTTGGGTCCTGGAGACAAGTCGAAACGGTTTGGTTTGCTGGTTGGGCCTTTCTTTGGTTTTTTTAAGCACCAAATCGTACCACTAGATCTTTCAAAGTTTAATAAATGGTGAGAAAATGGTCAAGCTTTTTACCTTTTGAGTGTTAAAAGCCTTTACAAAAGAAAAAAGCTAAAAAAGGTTAATATAATGAAATTAGTTAAATTATTAACATATATGTATTATAATTAGAAAATATTTATATGTGTTATAATTGTTTGATTCTAAACAAGGGAAAAGATTATCTTTTCAAAAATTCTGTGGTTCTTTTCGGCCAATCCGGTTTTCGCGGCTGGTTTGGATTCGTAAAAATCGATTTTCACTACCGTAAACTGAACCCTCACTGCGGCCATCTGGGTTGGTTTGAACGGTTCGGACAATGTCAACAATTTTTAAACACCCCTACAGTTTATGCACAACACATACATTTACACACCAAATAAATACTCAATTTTGAATATAACTTCATTTTTAACAAAACTTATACCTGAATATTGAGAGGAAAAAAAAATCAAACACAACTATGTACTTAAGTTTTTAGAAAGAAAATTAACGAACTTAAGTTATTAGACAAATTTCAAATTATTTGATAAAGGAAGTATGATTTAAAAAAGAGTAAATTACAAAAATCGTCCGTCCTTTATATATGTCACTTATTGCAAACTGTGTCCTTTATCTTCAATAATTACATAAAACGTACTCGATGTTTGCAAACCCTTGCAAATTATGTCCTTTAGCCATAACTCAGTTAATTTTTTGTGGTTAAATCTGACCAAATGGACCTCACGTGAGGGTATTTTGGTCATTTTACTCTCATGTGAGGTCAATTTCGTCATATTTAAGCACAAAAATACCCTCATGTGGGGTTTGGGCAGATTTAACCACATAAATTAATTGAGTCAGGGCTAAAGAACATAACTTGCAAGGGTTTGTAAACATCGGGTACGTTTTCTGTAATTATTGAAGATAAAGGACACAGTTTGCAATAAGTGACATACATAAAAGACGATTTTTGTAATTTACTAGTTAAAAAAAAATAAAAAAGAATGGTTAAAAACAAAAAAAATAAATGATAAAAGAAATGTGATTTTAAAAAAAGTAAAAAAACAATAAAACTTAAAGGTAAATATAATAAAAACTATTATAATATTAAATAATAATATATTAAAAAGCTATATATTACTATAAAAATAAAATCACGATTCATGGTCCTTCAAAAAGTTGACGAACATAAGTTATTAAAAAAATATCAAACTAACTGATAAAAGAAATACAATTTAAGAAAAAAAAATAAAAAAGAACTAGTAAAGACAAATGATAAATGAAATAGATAATATTATAGTTTTTAAAAAACTAAAACAAAAATAAAAATATGTTAAAACTTAAAAGTAAATATAATAATAAAGTATTATAATACTAAATAATAAAATATAAAAAGAAAATATTATTATAAAAATAAACTTACTATTCATGATCATTCATCGACAATCTATACTATGTGTTGAGTTTTCGCGTTGCGGTGAAACAGAGCAAATGATAATGTTAAACAAACGTTATTTGAAAATGAAGCATGTTGTTTAGAAAACTAAATCAGCAGAATTTGTTCAGTTTATCATCGTACCGTAAAATGATACCAAATAAATACTATATTTTGAATACAACTTCATTTTTAACAATGCTTATATCGGAATGTCCAGAGGAAAAAATAAGCACAACTGTCTACTTAAGTTTTTTATTAAAAAAAGTTAACGAATGCAAGTTACTAAAGAAATATTAAATTCATTGATAAAGGCAATATAATTTTAAAAAAGAAAAGAATTATAAAAAATAAAAGGTAAACACAAAGGGAATATGTTTTTTTTTAAAAGTAAATATATTAAAAAAATGTAATAATAAAGTATTAAAATAATAAAACATTAAAAAACTAGCCGTCTCACAGACGACAGGAATAAAAGAAATTTACCTTTAAAAAAAAAAACTAACCGTCCCAATGAGATGGGGAATTTATAACTCCCTATTTAGACTTTTGGATGATAAAATATTTATTATAAATATGAAATTAGTATTTATTACTAATCACTGATAACAACTCGATCATATGTATCTTCACTAGACAATAATGTCTATACATGAATTCAAGAGAAAATCAATAAATCTAGAAAACCTTCTTGTAAGAATCGAACCCAATACCTAATGGTCTCTAAGCCTTATCTCACCCCTAAATCGTCCTTCGTCAACAATATATACAAAATATAAAGGAGATTAACAAATAGGAAGTTTAGTTTGGATATCAAGGATAAGAAGCAATAGATTATGACATGTGGCAAAACTTAAAAATAAAAGGGAAGGGTATTTTAGTCAATTTTATCCAATTTTCTCCGTTCTTCTCTCCATGTAACTTTAAAACCCACTATTTTCAAAACCCTCCACCTTCAACCTTTTCTTCACGTTCTATATCAATAATCACTACATTATAGTGCGATTTTCATCACCAATCAATGATTCAAACACCCAATCAACGTGTTCTTCAACTTTTTTTTTAAGAAACCCAGTTTAATTTCATACAATATCTCATTTTTTCACGTGATTTTGAAGCGAATCACTCGATTCGTTCGATTCGATCGCTGATAAGTGTTTCTACTATTCAAATTTCGTCAATCATTGAAGAAATGTGAAGAAATCGGTTTCGATCTATGTAAGAAAATTCTGAATTGCATTTTTACAATTTGGGTTTTTGAATTGAGTCATTGCGTTTTACAAAGGAATGAAAAAACACTTTTTGTATTTTCAGTCAATTGTGTTTTAGAAACAACACATTTTATTGTGTTTTTAGTCCACTGCGTTTTAGGTAAAACACATTTTATGTGTTTTTAGTCCATTTCGTTTTAAAAAAAAATACATTTATTTATGTTTTCTGACCATTGCGTTTTAGAAAAAAGACATTTATTTGTGTTTTCTGGCCATTGAATTTTTGAAAAAAAAAAACATTTCTTTGTGTTTCTAGGCCATTGCGTTTTACAAAAAAAAAAATAAACTGTTTTTATGTTTTTCTGCCATTGCATTTTAGAAATAACACATTTCTTTTGTCGTTTTGTCTATTGCGTTCTAGAAACAAGGCATTTCTTTGTGTTTTTTGTCAGTTGCGTTTTAGAATTGTGATTTTGTCCATTGCGTTTTAGAAACAAGACATTTCTTTGTGTTTTTTTGTCAATTGCATTTTAGAAAAAAAAGAAAGTCATTTTTATCCTTTTTATCCATTGCGTTTTATGCATCTGAGTTTTCGATTTTTTTTTTAAATATAGCAATAGTATACTTGTTTTATAGATAAAAAACGTTCGTTTTTTTAATGCAATTTTAAAAAAAATAATAATGTCGTATGAAAAAGTTATTAACAACGTTTAAAAAATGAGGTGTAATCGGAGGAGAGAAAAACTATTGATTTGAATTGACTAGAATACCCCTACACAAACTCATGCGGCTCTTTATTTTTTATCAATTATACCCATTTAAATTTTAATCCAAGCGTTTGAATAATCAATTGATAATCAAGATTACTTTCTAACCCCAAAATAAACTTCTTATTATATTATATCTGACCCAAAAATATAATACATAATAGCCTTTTAGAAAAAAACAATAGTAATTATAATCACAAGGAAAAACTATTTAAACGTTCACAACCCTCGCCTCTAAAACCTCTTCGTCCACACTCCACCGTCAACAAACCCCGCCAATCGCCGGCTGACGTCACGGTAAGACCTTATGTTACGATCGCGTTATGTTTAGTTAATCCAGTTTGTTTTCTGTTTGTTTTCGTTTGCATGTTGAGGGACCATTATGGCCTTCATGGTTAGTTTGGGGTTTGTTTTGTAAACTTGGTTATTTGTTTTTGATTTAAATGCATGCGTGATAAGGTTTCTGATTCATTCAGAAATCAAGTTTCCTAATTCCTCTCTCAATTAGCTTCTTACCTTATCAAGGGTATCAGAGCCACCGATTCCTCATCGGAGCTCTGCCGCCGCCGCCACCATGACCAACACGCGCAACAGTGAAATCGACAGTACTCTCAAGTCCCACGACAAGGCGATCACGGAGATCCGGGCCGCCTTATCCGCACTGATGAAGAGCCAAGAACAATCGTCAAAGCAACAGGAAGAGATCTTGAAGGTTGTTCGTGACAAATCCAACTCGTCGGACAGCTCGTTTGGATCGTCCGGTCCCGACGCCGACGCTAGGGGATCGAAACCGTTCCGGATCGGCAAAATTGAATTCCCCAAGTTCTCGGGGGAAGACGTGGAGGGGTGGGTTTATCGTTGCGAGCATTTTTTCGCAATGGATGAGACCGCAGACGACGCTAAGTTGAGATGTGCAGCGGTTCACTTGGAGGGGGACGCTTTGCAGTGGCACCGGGCTTATATGAAGACTAGAAACGCCACGGTGGCGGAAGTTCCCTGGCCGGAGTACGTCCGTTCGATCTCGGCTAGGTTTTCGGATGCCCTATTCGAAGATCCTCTCGAGGAGATGGCTTCACTTCAACAAACGGGTACGTTACAAGAGCTAAACAATGCTTTCGATGCACTTTTGAACAAGGTGTCACTAAGCGAGCCTCAAGCGGTTAGCCTCTACATCAAGGCCCTTAAACCGGATATTAAGGGTCCGGTCAAGATGTTCAAACCTAGAACATTGCATGAGGCCTACGGGTTGGCCAAGACACAAGCTTTGAACAATGATACGCTGGAAGAAAAATTCGCCAATGGGAAATGGAGTATGGGTTCCCAGAAAGCGAACAACACTAAAATTACCCCACCCTCCAATGCAGCCAAGTTGCCACTATTACCCACACCCAATCGACCCGTTACGACAGCCTCCAAACCGGGTTCTACGCAGCGCCGTTTGAGCAGCAAGGAGCTCGAACAAAAAAGGGCCAAAGGAGAGTGTTTTTGGTGTACGGAAAAATTCGTTCCGGGTCATAAATGTGCACGGACGAAGGGGCAGGTTTTTGTGATCGAGATGGAAGAGGAGGAGGAAACCGAGGCTGAGGTGGTACAAGATGAGGAGAAGGAGCACCATATTTCGATACATGCGCTCACCGGGATGCCATCTTATTCAACCATGCGAGTCCAAGGGTCAATGGGAAATCGTCAACTTCATATTCTCATTGATTCCGGGTCGACGCATAATTTTATCGACACCCGGGTGGCCAAAAAACTCCAGTGCGAGGTGCGAGACATACCTCCCATTCAAGTCGGGGTGGCGGACGGGAAGAAGTTAGAATGTAAGCAGTTTTGCCCGGAGTTTCAATGGGCGATGCAAGGTTATTGGTTTAAAACGGAGGTATTGCTTCTTACTCTTGAGAACTACGACATGATTTTGGGGGTACAGTGGCTTCTCCCATTGCAGGATATATTATGGAATTTCCAAAAGATGACTATGAGATTCGAATTGGAGGGTAAGTTGTACGAACTCAAGGGCCTGCAAAACAACAAATTTTTCGTGTGTTCCACAGAAAAGATCGAGGGAATGTTGTCTAAACAAGCGAAGGGCAGCCACCTGCAGTTGTTTGCATTACATATGGCCGAGTATGGGGCCGAGTCCTCCATGCAGTCTTCACGGGTTATACGAGACCCGACAGCCTCCAACGAAGAGCAGACGTGGAAGCGTCTCATCAGAGAATTCCCGGAAGTGTTCCAAACGCCGCAAGGGCTGCCACCACCGAGGCCGTTCGACCACCGTATTACCCTCCAACCCGGGACGGCCCCGATCAGCCAACGGCCCTACCGTTACCCAGCGGTGCAAAAAGATGTAATCGAACGAACCACCCGCGAACTGCTGGAAACGGGGGTTATACAAAATAGCCACAGCTCCTTCGCAGCCCCCGTTGTGTTGGTCAAGAAGAAGGACGGACAGTGGCGCATGTGCATGGATTACCGCCGTCTCAATGAGGTAACCGTAAAAGATAAGTTCCCAATTCCGTTAATAGAAGAATTATTAGACGAGCTTGGGGGGGCTACCGTGTTTTCTAAGTTGGACTTACGTTCCGGGTACCACCAAGTTCGCATGGCTCCGGAAGATGTACACAAAACGGCATTTCGCACCCACGAGGGCCATTATGAGTTCCTCGTTATGCCGTTTGGATTAACGAACGCCCCGGCAACGTTCCAAGCCCTTATGAACCACGTCTTCCGTTCGATGTTACGAAAAGGGGTATTGGTTTTTTTTGACGACATCTTGGTTTACAGCCGTGATGAGCAACAACATGTACAACAGTTGAGACGGGTTTTGGCCATTATGAAAGAAAATAAGTTGTTCGCGAAGGAATCAAAGTGTGTTTTTGGGGGACGAGCCGTGGAGTACTTGGGACACATCATATCGGGTGACGGGGTGAAAACCGACCCAACCAAAATTGAAGCCATACAGCAGTGGCCCACACCGAGAACACTTAAACAACTACGAGGGTTTTTGGGGTTAGCGGGGTATTATAGGCGGTTTATTCGTTCGTTCGGTATGATCGCTAAACCTCTCACGAATCTGCTTAAAAAAGACGCCTTTAAATGGAACGACGAATCACAAGACGCCTTCGAACGACTCAAAACAGCCTTATCCTCGGCCCCTGTTTTAGCGCTCCCGGACCCGAAAAAACCCTTTGTCATCGAGACAGACGCATCGGCTGGGGGTATCGGGGCGGTTTTGATGCAAGACAACCACCCGATTTCTTTTTTGAGCCGAGCCTTATCTCCAAAGCAAAATGCCTTGTCAGTTTATGAAAAAGAATTATTAGCGATTATGGTGGCTGTGAAACAATGGCATTACTATCTCATCACAGGCCCTTTCGTCATCCGTACCGATCAGCGAAGCTTGAAGCATTTGTTGGCACAGAAAATCACTACACCGTTACAACACAAGTGGCTGGCCAAGTTAATGGGTTATGACTACAGCATCGAATACAAACAGGGACGTGAGAATGTAGCAGCGGATGCCCTTTCTCGGGTGCAAGGGGGGGTTTTGTTCGAGATGGCGGTGTCACAGTTAGAACCGTTGTTGCTAAAGAGAATAATAGAGAGCCAGCAAGGGGATGTGGAAGTGAAGGGAATAATACAAAAAATTGAAAACGGAGAAACGGTACCAAGGTTTCGCTGGAACGAAAGGTGGTTAACAAAGGGGGATCGAATGGTGGTAGGGGCCGATATACAATTACGAGAGGAGATAGTCAGGCTATGTCACGAGACCGCGATAGGAGGGCATTCCGGGTTACGGGCTACGACCCAACGGGTCAAGGGAATGTTTTTTTGGAAGGGTATATCCAAAGTGGTCCGACGGTTGTTGCGGGCATGCGATGTGTGTATGAGAGCGAAAAATGAGAACGTGGCGTATCCGGGTTTATTGCAGCCCCTCCCGATACCTAATGCGATTTTTGAAGATATATCAATGGATTTCATTGGGGGTCTACCGAAGGTTAAAGGAAAGGACACGATATTTGTGGTGGTCGATCGACTAACGAAGTATAGCCATTTTATGACGTTGTGTCACCCGTTTTCGGCTAAGGATGTAGCACAGGTATTTCTTGATAATGTATTTAAGCTACATGGGTGTCCTAAGTCCATCGTGTCGGATAGGGACCCAATATTCCTCAGTTCGTTTTGGACGGAATTTTTAAACTTGCAAGGGATAGAGGCCGGGTTGTCCACCGCGTACCACCCACAGTCGGATGGCCAAACAGAGGTAGTTAACCGATGTTTGGAAGGGTACTTAAGATGTATGGTGATGGAGAGACCACATACTTGGGTCAAATGGGTGTCTTTGGCGGAATGGTGGTACAACACCACATTCCACTCGTCCTTGGAAAGAACACCGTTTGAGGCCTTGTACGGGTACCGACCTCCGTTGCATATTCCGTATATTCCGAGGGACTCGAGGGATACGGAGGCGGATGAAGTCATGCAGGACCGAGAGAGTACCATAAAGGTGGTTAAACAAGCGTTACTCAAGGCGCAAAACCGTATGAAACAACAAGCAGATAAACATCGGTCGGAGCGGGTATTCGAGCCGGGGGTATGGGTATATCTCAAGTTACAACCGTACATGCAGAATTCACTCCGGGTTCATAAGCATTCCAAGCTGACACCTAAGTATTTCGGGCCGTTTATGGTGATTGAGAAGGTGGGGAATGTCGCTTATCGGTTGGATCTACCGGAGGAGGCCCAAATTCATCCGGTGTTTCATGTGTCGTTGCTGAAAGAAGCGGAGGGACAGCCGAGTAAAATAATACCGTTGCCGACAGCGTCTAGGTTCATTCTTCAACCGCAGAAGGTGCTGGAGAGGAAGTTGGTTAAGCGTCGGAATCGGGCCGCTATGAAGGTTTTAGTGCAGTGGAAGGATCAGGGAGAACAAGATGCTACGTGGGAATACCTGGACGAGATGAGGCTACGGTTTCCGGATTTTTCGGAGCTCACTTCTTGAGGTCAAAAAGTGCTAAGGAGGGAGTCTTGTTACGATCGCGTTATGTTTAGTTAATCCAGTTTGTTTTCTGTTTGTTTTCGTTTGCATGTTGAGGGACCATTATGGCCTTCATGGTTAGTTTGGGGTTTGTTTTGTAAACTTGGTTATTTGTTTTTGATTTAAATGCATGCGTGATAAGGTTTCTGATTCATTCAGAAATCAAGTTTCCTAATTCCTCTCTCAATTAGCTTCTTACCTTATCACCTTAAAGGGCTCTTTCATTGTTATAATATTCATGCATTCAGTGTCGTCATATAGTAATACTTCTTTTCTCATAATAATAAGCACAAGCTCTTTCAATACTTATTGATTTATTGTGTGTTTTTGAAGAATGATTACGGCATTGTCATGGGTTCCAAAAGGGGCTTTCAATCCCATCCCTTCTGTACCCGATCCTCTTTCGAAAGACGAAATCGACGAGATGAAGAAGAAGTTGGCACTCTTGAAAAATAGGTATGTTTTTGTCAGGCCGGCCTGAGAATTCCTGTACCCTGTTCGAGCTCGAACAAACGTGCCCTCAGGCCCTAACAAAATAAATAATTTAAACTAGTTTTTTATACAACCATGAACCGTTGACAAAAATACAACATTCGATAAACAATGCAATTAACAAAATACAAAATATAGTATTCGAATGAGTGACATAACGTAAAAAGTAATAAGCTAATAGCTAACCAATGATTCGTGAAACCCTCCTTGCATTCTTGATAGCAAATTGGTGAATCAACTCTTCACAGTTTAAATCATACCTGAATTCGACCAAAAAAAAGAAAAAGAATACGGGCCTGAATTTGACGATCGTTTTTGTATAAATCACCAACAATTTAGTCTTCAACAATCATTTGGGTATTGGGCTCACTAACCTAATCCCAATAAGCTAACTAATCTAAAACATATGATTTTTTTTTTTTTTTTTTGTAAGTAGACCTATGTTATGTTAGTATTTATTTGGCTATACCCTATTAATTTTTTTTACATATATAATATTGGATTTTTTTTAAAATTACGTGCCCTACGAAATCACGGGCCTTGGCCGGTGGTCCTCCCCACCCACCTCTAGGGCCGGCCCTGGTTTTTGTATAGTGAATAACTCATATTTTTTAAAGAATATTTTACATGTGTGTTTAGGGTGATCATTATTTGGTTTGAAACATTATGACCAAACCGAATTATAAATTCGGTTTTTGCTTCAGTTTCAAACCAAAACCGAAGTCCCAAGGTTTCACAAATAATGATTATTTGAGTTTTGTCATTTAGCCTCATCCAATTACAAATTTAGCCTAACCCACTTCAATAACAAAAAATAAATAAATAAAATAAAATAAAAAGTTAAAAAAAAATATTTTGTTTATTTGGTCGAAACCGAATTCAGGTAGTTCAAAACTGAACCAAAAATGTTCAAACCTGTATTTGATGTTTGTAGTGAAGAAGATGTTGAAAGTGAGGAAGATATGAGTGTTGATGCGTCCAAACAGCCGGCTGCAATCGAGCAAGCATTGGGTGCAGCTAATGCACTTGGAAAGAAAGCCGGTGGATCCAGCTTCCCTGACATTGCAGATGGTTTAGATGAACTAAACATGGATGCTTATGATGATGAGGATGATGGTATTTCACTTGCCAACACTTGTTAGTTTCACTCTTGTTTAATATATTGCTTGGATGAGAGTTTTCAAAATAATTATTGTGACATGATGGATCAGAATCCGACATGTAGTTCGTTAAGTTAAATGATCAGAAAATCATAACCATAATCACTTTTATCCAACCACTTATTCTGTTTTTTTTTTTTTTTTTTTTTTTTTTTTTTTTTTTTTGTGGTGACCAGCGATTGACATACTTGGTATGGGGATTGGGGACACCTTCTATCCTAGCAATGAATTAGATCCTTATCTTAAAGATTCAAATGTAAGTTGCATAGTTCCAAATCAAACTTCTGTTTGCATTTTGATTTTGAGGTTAAATTTGCAACCTTAATATATTCAATTCCTTTTCTTTAGGATAATGACTCTGAAGAGGCTGAAGACATGGTCATCAAACCCGAAGATGCTGTTGTAGTTTGTGCACATGTTAAGGATGAGAAGGGTCAGTTATTGGTATGTAATTGTAATAGAATATTACACCTTAGTCGTTCTTGATATTTTGATGTGCTAATTCGAGTGTTTAAACAGGTTAATATAATAGAGGACCCGGACGGTGAGATAAATCAATATGTTCGCAATGATATTGATATCGCTGATTTTCCTCTTTGCACAGCATGGCTTGATTGCCCAATTAAAGGTGGAGAAAAAGGTAACATGCATGCAGTTCCAGTTTTTATTAATGATTTTGATAAATATGTTTTATTGTCTATTTTCTATACCCTTTGATATTTATGTCTTAAAAATGTTTTAGTATTGTTACTCAAAATGTTCTCTATCGTTGGATAGTAGGCATGATGTTTGATCGTTCAATGGTATCGTATGCCTGCAGGGAATTTCATGGCAGTGGGAATGATGAACCCCGGAATAGGAATATGGGACCTTGATATCGTATGGAGATTTCGACTTTTGTCATCAATTGTAGGTTTTAATCAATATATTTGAAAATTGTTTTAACATGTGCTTCCAATTCTTTAGATTAACGAAGACGAACGTGCGGCACTCACTTTAGGTGGTTTCGCTGAGATTCAGATGAATAAGAAAGGAAACAAGATCAAGGTATTCATTAATTTACTACGTTTTTTATTTTTTTTAATTATGTATTTATTTATTTTGTTTTTTCTTACAAATTATCAAGTACAAAGAAGATAGTCACACTGGTCCTGTACTTGCTCTAGCTTGGAACAAGGTCTATAGGTATGTTATCGGGTTTTAAATAAAACTTTTTAGATGTGGTTTTTAAATGTTGATGTCATTTTGTCACCTTGATGATCAGGAATATTCTTGCGAGTGGTAGTGCTGATAAAACGGTGAAGATCTGGGATGTGGCAACTGCGAAATGCAAGATTACGATGGAACACCATACTGATAAGGCAATCATAAGATGTTCTTGTAAAAATCTTGATTATTTTTGGAATTATAAATTAACTAGTAAAATGATCAATCTTTGTGTTCGACCTTTAGGTTCAAGCACTTGCATGGAATCATAAGGAGCATGAAGTTCTTCTCAGCGGATCCGTTGATCATACAGTAGTCATGGTGAATATCTTGCCAAAAATCTTATGTAAATTGCATTCGTAATCACCAACACTCATTTACCGGTTTAGTTTCACAAAATGATTTTATTAATCTTATGTAGTTATTTTTTTATAAATATTTCTTGTCATTGTTGGTTGATGATATTATTGTTATATTGCAGAGAGATGGAAGGGTTCCTTCACATTCTGGGTTTAAGTGGTCTGTTGGTGCGGATGTCGAAAGCTTGGCATGGAACCCACACGACCAACACTTGTTTGTGGTTAGTGCTACAATTTTGGTGTTTACATGATTGAAAGTTTATGGGTTTGTACATTTAAATAGGGCTGCAAACGAACCAAACATCCGGCGAACATTTCGTGAACCGTTCGGTGGGAAGTTCGTTTGTGTTCGTTTGTTTACTAAACAAACGAGCACGAACAAGAAATTTCGTTTGTTTAGTTAAATGAACAAACATGAACAGAGGTCGTGTTCGTTCGTTTATGTTCGTGAACGTTCGGTAACGTGTTCGTTTGTGTTCAATACTTCATTAGTGTTTTTAGTTTTTATATTTATTTAAATACTTCAAAATTCCGACAAATTAAATATCTAATAAGTGTTGGTGTATTATATATTCTGTTCACGAACGATTGTTTGTGTTCGTTTGTTTCCATTTGTGTTCATGAACATTAGTTTGTGCTCATTTGTGTTCGTCAACGTTCCTTGCCTAAAATTAACAAACAAACACGAACAAGTTCATTTCCTTAACAAACGAACACGAACATAAAGTCTCGTTCGATAAGTGTTCGTGAACGGTTCGCGAACACATCTATTTCTTAACAAACGAACACGAACAAGATCTTGTTCGTGTTCGTTTGGTTCGTTTGCAGTCCTACATTTAAAATAAGCTCGAGTGGTAGAAAATTTCGTCAGATGTAAAATCAAGTGGTTAAATAAAGCTTTTTCTCTTTGCTAATTGTTGTATCAGGCAAAACATTAGAGGTTGAAATCGGTGTGTTGGATGACGAGTTGAAATCAGTTCATGTTGAAACAACTGCTGTTGACCCACAAACACTTTTATGCCCTTTATTAAAAATGTGAAATAGTTAATGAGCCAAACATGATTACAAATTTGTTGTTTCAATAGTAATCTAATGTTTATATAAGAAGTTAAAAATATATGGATTAGTCTGAATGCACTTTGGGTTACGTCTGACCCATTTGTCCCGTCTCTCTTTTTTGGTAGATTTTTTGTTCGACCCATATCTTTTTTTTGGATTTTTATTTGACCCATTTTTGTTTCCAGGCGAGTCTCGACGATGGTACCATTGTTGGTTTTGATATCAGAACAGCAACGTCCAATTCATCTACAGAATTAAAGCCAAAATTCACTCTCCATGCGCATGATAAAAACGTTTGTGCTATTTCTTATAACCCCTTGGTGCCGAATGTAAGCCTTCGGTTTAGCTCTAGTGTTGTATTTATTTTTATGTATTTAAAATTAACATTAACATTATATTGTTTCTTTCCAGCTTCTTGCAACTGGTTCCGAAGACAAAATGGTAAATTAGTATTTGGTTTATTAACTTTAACTCTATCTCAAGTCATGACGTATTCGCCTAGCTTCTCATTGGAGTAATATTTTCTTCTCTGTGAAATAACAGGTCAAACTATGGGATTTGTCAAATAACCAACCTTCATGTGTTGCCTCAAAGAATCTCAAAGCTGTATGTGTCTTGACTTTTATTTACACACACGTTTCATGCTTAACGGGTTTATCATGGTATTGGTAGGGTCCAGTAAGTTTTCCTTAACGGGTTCTCACGGTTTCCAAAAGTAATAATGGATTTTACACACACGTCGGGCTCATTGTGTGAGCCTTCACATTGAATTTCACAAATTAGACTATTCCTGTTTACAACATTGGATGTATGTTCTATCTGAATGATTTTCATGTTAGTTTTTCAATTTTGACATATGTTTTTTTTTTTTTTTTTTTTTTTTTTTTTTTTTTTTTGCTTTGATTTGTCAGGGAGCTGTTTTTACCTTGTCGTTTTCGGAAGACTGTCCTTTTTTGCTGGCCATTGCTGGCTCTAGAGGAAACTTGAAGGTAAACATTACTATAACTTTTGTTTTGACACACCAGTTTTGACAAATATTTTTGTTAAAGCTACCTGTTTGCCTACATTAGTTATTAGTTAATTAAATATTAAGGCAAAAGATCAAATACAAATAATCTTAACATACTAAACATACAAATTGAAGGAAAACCCAAAAAGACAAGGTGACATTTTTGTAATTACCACCAACTATCAAAGTTACAAACAAAAATACCTAAAAAAACACAAATTTTTTTTAACATTTTTTATTAAAAAATCGCTACATTTCGTTAGCAAAAAAAAAAAAAAAATTAATTTTTTTTTTGGCTGCTACTAAAAGTAGCGATTTTTTAATAAAAAATGTTAAAAAAATAAAATAAAATAATTTGTGTGTTTTTTTTTATTTTTTTAGATTTTTTTAGGTTTTTTGGGGGGTTTAGTTTTTAGCATTTTAGTTTGGGTTGGGGGGGGGGGGTTAGGTTTTTTTTAGGTTTTTGGGGGGTGGGGGTGGGGGGGGGGGTTAGGTTTTTTTAGGTTTTTGGGGGTGGGGGGGGGGGGGTTAGGTTTTTTTTTAGGTTTTTGGGGGGTGGGGGGTTTAGGTTTTTTTTGGGGGTGGGGGGAGTGGTTAGGTTTTTTTAGGTATATTTGTAGAGTAACTTTAATAGTTATTGATAATTACAAAAATGCCACCTTGTTTTTTTGAGTTTTCCTTCAATTTGTATGTTTAGTATGTTAAGATTATTTGTAGAAGAACTTTACCCTAAATATTAATGCTATTGAATATGATCTAGGGTTCCTCCTATCTTGTCATGATGGAAGTGTATCATAATTGACAAACAGTCTAATATTATTGGTAAAACGGTTGATTTGTAAACGATGTAATGGAAAATCGATTTACCAGTTAAAACTGGCCTTTTCCGTTTATGTTTTCTTTAAGTAATTGTATATAATAGAATGTTTTTAAAATCATCTCATGCGGTACTTAAATATTTGCAGTTGTGGGACACATTATCGGATGCTGGCGTTTCAAAAAGATACGGGACATACGCTAGACAGAATATGGCATCATCTTGATTTTTTATACTCAACCTATTAGATTCCGATAAATGGACATGTTGCAGGGTATAGATGAATAGTTTCATCGAGGGTTTAGTTCTATGCTCAATTATAACTTTTATCTTATATTTTAACACTTTATAAAAGCTATTTTCATAAAAAAATATATATATTTATTACATCTCACAAGTTCCGAATCGAATTCCAAACTTATAAAGTTGTTTTTATACTGTTTTTGTTTTTTCAGTTATTTATAAAATACGAAAAAAATATCCATAAGTGTTGTAGTTCAACCTAACCCGAACTCTTTTGACTCAGACTAAAACCACATCTTGGTCAAACCTGTATTAACCATTTCTTGAGACCAATAGTCGAGTTCTTATAGCGACATAATTAACATGATTAGGAAGAGTAAATGTGTCATTAGCCCCTTAAAATACAATAAATAGTTTAAAACATAAAAAAAACAAAAAAAGTTACATTTATATAACATAAGAAACAATATTGGGCTCGAAAGACTGGCCTTTTAAGACCAGACTTGGCTTACTCATTTCCAGGACCAGGCCTAACCAGGCTCGGACCAACCCACAATTTTCAGTCATATATTAGATCAAACCATCGGGCTCGGGTGCTCGACTGTGTATAAGGCCTAAATTACCTTCTTTCGGGCCTAATCAAAATACAATTTCCGGACTCAACATTCCAATTCAGGCGCATCTCTATATATCACATAAGACCAAGTTTCTTCTTTGATAATAATCTTGATAAGCCCTTTTTGTTAAAGAAGAAAACTCGAACCCAAACCGAACAAAGAAATGCAACCCCACCACCCAAACGTCTCGTTATAGCATTCTCGACCCATACACACCCTCGACCCGCCTACAAAAACCACCTCATTTGAGCCTTTGATGTGGTGGTCATAAATAACACCTCCAAGAACACCATACAACAATGATCCCAACGGAATGTTGGTTATCAGAAGGTTATGGTTGATACCCGTGCTTTTTGAACCAAACAGCTCGGAAGTAATTGATACGGCTGCTGAAAACACGAACCCAGAAGAGATACCGATCAACCCGGTGGCTAAACTAAGACTGCTCTTACTGCCTGAGAAAAATAGCACAAGAAATGCAACGGGCATTGGAACGAGTGAAAGAGTTAGCCATCCGGTTCTAGTAGTATACCTTTCTGCAAAAAGTTATAAGCTAAACGTTAAACGTGACACTTATGGCCCATTTACTAGTGAATGGGTCGTTTAGACCCGTACTAAAAAAATGACTCTTTTTAACCCGAACCCGTTTGACCTGTTTATCCAACTAACCCTTGCATCTTACTCTACTAGAAATAACTAGTGACGCAATGCATTAACGATGAACATACAAACTTTATACTTACTCGTATTCATATGGGGTGAGTAAAAGCAGCTGATCAAATCCGGGACGGACGAAATAAGACGACCAAAAAATGAGCATGTCGAATAAATTGTAACAATTGCTTCGGTCTCGGAACTGTACCCAAGTGATTGACAAATCTGTCCTAGATTATTGCTGTAAACGAGCCCAATAGTACCCGTGCAAAAATAACCAATGTAGTAAAGCCAAAAATCGATCCGGGCCACCAGCACACTAGCAGCATGTTCTTCACCAAGAACCACCAATTGATCTTTCGCTATCATCTTATCAAACATCCCAAAACCACACCTCTTCAAGATAGAAGTTGATTGCTCTTCGAAAAACTCACTGTTACTGTTCATTTCAACCAAACGGTAACTCTGTTCTTCAACATGGTGTGCCCGCTTGAGAGCATAAACAAATTTTGGTGACATCAACGGAAACACTACCAACAACATTACGACAAGAAGTATGCTTTGTGACGGTGTATCAAAAAAGAAAAGATAAAGTCCCGTAATGGCGGCTAGTATATACAAAAACGTGAATGTATGTGCGTCGTCTTTGTTGTCTGTGTCATCTGTTTGAAGGTTGTTTCCAGAGCTTTGGAGGATGGGGAATATTGCGGCAATAGATGTGATCAGCGGGAGAAATGCGTTTAGAATAAGGTAAGAGGTGCTGTTAATGTTACCGTGTAAGCTTATTTCAGTGGCGATGAGATTGTACAAGGCTGCGGTTAGGCCATTGAAACTAATGCTGAGGGATAGCGCGAGTGGCGAGTTGTTTGGAAAGTTTTTGATGCATAAAACGAAACAAACGGTGTTGAACCAGGTGATGCTGCAACCGGCAGATAAACACAGAATAAATGCCTGTCAAGAATAAAGGTTGCAGTATAGTTTATAAATAATTATAAGGAGATCAATTTAAAGGTTAAAGGAACACAAACACACATTTGAGAAATGGGTTGAGTTTATTTAACCATACCATTAGCAATAAATTTTAACCCAAGCAGACCAACTTTTACACGAACTGTTGAAAATGAATAATAACGACGTGCATTGAAGTCTAAGTTGGAGTCAACCATTGATCTCTTTTAAACAAGAAGGAAAGAATTAGAGTTAGCTATTTTTAACCCATTTACATATGTAAGGTAAGTTTGGGTGAAGTTTTATATCCAACAGTTCAAGTTGGTCAAAGAAAGAAATGCACCTGTAAAGGGAATAGGTTAAACGGGTCAAAAGCCGTCAAAAGTGTGTTAATGCATGCATCCCCGTATATCATATCATATAGCATACAAGTTAGATTTTTTTTTTAAAAGAGTTGTTTAAATAGGATTTAGCACATCTATATTACACTCTTCTCATTTTCTTGCATAATTTTCTATTTCTTGAACAAAAAAAAAAAAAAAAAAAAAATCTTCATTCACCTACTTACTAGTCACCAAACTACCAAACAAGTTTGCTTGCTCTATCAACCAAGTTATATAATAAATGTGTAGCCAACTCCCAACAACTCATTAGGACACCAAATTAAATCACATTTTGACTTTCTTTACCAAGGGTCAAACTAACAAACATTTGACCCACAAAAGTCAAAATCCTCTTTCTCCCCCAATTATTCTGAACCAAATCCCCATCAATTTTCACAACTAAATAACAACTGAAATTAATTAATAAATTAATAAAACAGCTAACCATGAAATAAGGCAATGAAATGAGTCTCTGAATAAGAAGCCATTGAAGACCGTAACCAAAGAAGCCAAGGAAAGCAGCCATGATGACAATAACACCTACAGGAAAATACAACAACAAGAGACCCGAACACCACCCGAACAGCTTACCAAAATCCGATGCCATTGATAGGTAGTTTAACTCCACCTGAGATATCTGGAGTACGGATTTTAATTGGGTTGAATAGGAGGGGAAGTCGAAATTGGTACCCGTAAACGCTTGTATCCATATTGTTGCTACTAATATTGTCCATTTTTTCCATTCAATTATTGGTGCATTCATTCTTCACTTCTCCGGCAACGTCTCCGGGCGAGGAAACAGAGGAGGAGTTGTGGGAATTATTGACTGATGTAATATTTACTTACATGCATGTTTTAAAGGTGTTGTTGTGGGGTTAGTTAGGGTGAACTACAAGTTTCGTCCCTGGATTGTTTTTATTTGCATTTTAAAACCCATTAATTTACTAACCCCTGTATTAATTAGCAAAAAAAAAAAAAAAGAGTAAATGATAAGTTTTGTCCTTTTTGTTTGTAGCAAATTTCAGGCGCTGTCCTTTACCTTTAAAATTGTTAACTTTTGTACTTAATGTTTGAAAATGTTGCACGTTATGTCCTTTAAGACAAACCCAATTAGAATTTTCTGTTAAATTATGTCATGTGCAGCATTAAGATTTGAAACTAAAACTAAAGCATGAAATTAAGGTTTAATATTGTAACCAGTGGCGGACCTAGGGTTTTTTTTCATGGGGTCCATTTTTTTGGTGGTCAAAATTTTCATAGCCAAACGTTAAAATTTTCGAGTCGGTCCTCATTCGGGTCGGGTCGGGTCGGAGCGAGATTTGAATTATTTAAAAAAAACCCATAAAAACAGGCTATACAAGGATTGAGCCTATTACCTCTTGTTGGTAAAGAGGAGGTTTTACCACTACACCAACTTTTCTTTTTTTTCTATGGTGTCCACCTAATTGTATTTATGGGGTTCTTATACAATTTAACATATCAGATCTACTAATTTTTTTAAAAAACATTAGGGTTCGGGGACCCCGATCCGTTCAATGTAAGTCCGCCCCTTATTGTAACTGAAACTAGGTATGACACCCAAACAATAAAAATTTCCAAAAGATTATGTTATCAGTTTTAGGATTGTTTTGATAACGTACCAAGTGTATATATTTTGACAGTATACAAACAGCAGAAATATGGAACATAAATGAAAACATAAACAACAAAATGTATTTCAACAAAAGTGAGATTGGGCTTAGCCCACTTCAGTTAATTAATGTTAACCCAGTTAATATTTAATTAGGCTAGTATAATAAAGTAAAATATATCATTTATAACATTGAAAAACATAAACATAACAAATATTTTTGGTCCGCTTCGTTTTATACGCCGGGTTTTCAGTAAAACCGTAAGCTGAACCGTTCGCTACGGTTTGAAACTTTTGAAACTGACCGACTGACCAAAAATTAAGAAAAAAAGCCGACCATGAAACCAAACCGTTTACTGGTTTGGGTGGTTTCACGCTTTCAAACCAAAGCGTATACTTCCCAAGTTGGAAGCCATGAAGAAGAATCAAACAGCTTCAAGAAAGAAGATTGAAATTTGAAAAGGAAATCAAGTGGAGTTTGGATGTTTGATTAGGCCCAAATGTTATTTGGGTTGGCTCCAACAAAGCAACAACAATTACTCTTCATGGAGCATATATATGTTTTCTTATGGGCTTTAGCAGACTCTCATAATGGATCACAATAATACGGACGAGTAATTTTATTTTACCAACTTTTAATAAAATATAGGCTTCATTCTCTTTTCTCATCAATCAGTATAACTGATCAATCTTTGACGTAGTCGACCGACGAAAACTAGAATTTGAACGGAAGAGACTGTGATCTGGATTCATAACTTGGTTCAGACTTCTAACGATTCTTGTCTTAATCTTTCACATTCATTATACTTTCTACCCTGTAGGTGATAAATTTTGTGATTAAAAACAAAGTTAATGATGAAATGATTATGAGCGAAGATCCTACATTAATAAAACGTACTTAAAATAGAATTATCAACATGAATATGATTCATGAACATACAAACGCGAATGCGAATACGAAGGAATACATAGTGACATGTTATAAAGATAAACTAGTTGAAAATCCACTTGTTACACGTATGAACTAAGAAGTCTAATAATTGCAAAATTCAACTTTGACGTGCCTTTCATAACGTTCAACTTCTCACTCATGTCCTTTACCCCGCAATATGGACATATGGTATTTGTCAACTAGACATTTGAGCAACTTTTGGCACATTTCACCGTTTTATTTATGCTTGCCTTGACTTTCCACGACCCCATTTGATACTCTTTATGCGATTGAAAAATAATTTTTTTTGAAAGGATAACTTTATTAAAAACCGGCCAACCCGGAAAAACGGGCGACCAAAACAACACAAACCGACTATACAAATTTACATCAATCTTTCCATGACATCTATACATTTCGATCTATTCTTAAACCAAAGGAACCCGAGCGTTCTAATCGAGCAAAAAACCTCCTCTACCTTCGGAACTTTAGCATTAAACACTAAGTCGTTCCTAGCTTTCCAAATCAACCAACAAGCAATTATAACAATGCCCTGATACGCCAGTTGATTCTTCCCTTTCAACCCACAGTAACGATAAGCTTCCACAACATCTTTGAATGAAAACGCCACTGGAAAGGGAACATTGCACCAAGTACTAACCTTTGACCAAATCGTCGTAGCAAAACTACATGCCGTAAATAAGTGGACCACCGTCTCGTCCCCAGACTCGCACACCGGGCACACGACATCCGGGACCTAAATGTTCCGTTTGCATAACTCCACTCTCGTAGGGAGTCTTTCCAGCACCGCCCTCCATGCAAACACATTGCACTTGATTGGTATCCACCTACACCAATCCCAAACGACCCTACTGATGTCAATATTCTCATTGCTCAAAAGAGCATATGCAGACTTCACCGAGAAAACGTCGGAAACATCACTCGCCCAACGCCATTTGTCACTATCGTCGGACAAACAAGTATCGCGAAGAAGCAAGCAAATAGCCGACCATTCCGCCAATTCAATGTTACTATCCGGAGGTCTTTTCCACCGCCAGGCGGTAGACGGATTAGAGAAGGGGTTGATGATCCGATCTCGGACACATCACCTCTTTTCAAGCTCCAACTGAAACAGGTTCGGGAAACAAAACCTCAGCGGCTCCTTGCACAGCCAAGGGTCCAGCCAGAAAGCTATATTCGACCCATCCCCCACGATCCCTTTGACGAAGTGCCGAAACCGATCCAGCCCCCGCAACGGCCTATCCACAGATTTGACAATACTTTTCCAAACACCACCTAAAGACGCCTTAGGCGGAAGAAAATCCCAGGATCCAGGGTGCAAGTGAATCGCCAAGATAACTTTCACCCATAAAGAATTAACATCGGTTTTGAACCTCCACGCCCATTTCATGAGGAGAGAAAAATTGATGGAACCAAGCTTTCGAATACCAAGATCGCCCCTGTCTAACAGGGACGCCACACAATCCCACGAAACCCAACTCATCTTTCTGTCCGATCCTGAACTGCCCCACAAGAACTTCCTCATGATGGCCTCCAGGTGGGTAACAACACCAACCGGAACTTTATACACAGAGAAATAGTAGATAGGAAGGCTTTGCAAAACAGATTTTATAAGGGTGACTCTTCCTCCGATCGACAGAACCGAAGCCTTCCAAAGCGACAACCTAGACTCAAAAGTCTCTATCACCGATCGCCAGTTGGAGATACGATTCATGTTAGCTCCCATAGGTAACCCAAGATACTTGAAAGGCAGAAGCTCTGATTTACAACCGATCATCGAAGCCAAAGAGATCAACTCCGAATCTGGAACACCAACACCAAAGATACTCGACTTTTGGAGGTTAATACGGAGCCCCGAGCAGATGTGGAAGCCTCTAAGGATCCTCACCACATTAGAAACGCTGTCCTTGGACCATTCCCCAATAATTAGCGCATCGTCCGCAAAGAGAAGATGAGAAAGGATCGGCCCATTGTTCGGAAGACGAACCCCATTGACAATACCGCTCTCAGAAGCCTTCTTGAAACAACACGTAAGGGCCTCCATCACAATAAGGAAAAGGAAGGAGGATAAGGGGTCACCTTGCCGCATGCCCTTTTGACAATGAAAATCAAAAGTCGGAGAGCCATTGATCAAGACCGCCGCTCTAGCTGAAGACAGAATCCCATAAACCCATTTACACCACAACCTAGGAAATCCCATCTGTGTCATAATCGATATAAAGAAACCCCAGTTGACATTGTCGTAGGCTTTCTCAAAATCCAATTTGAACAAAAACGCCATCCTTTTGTTCTTCTTGAGCCAGTTCATAGTTTCGTTTATAATAAGGGGCCCGTCTAAAATAAACTTCCCATTAAGGAAAGCTGATTGATTCTTCGAGATGACCTAACCAAGGACTTTCTTCAACCGATTGGCAAGGACCTTAGAAACCACTTTGTTAATCGCACCAATCAAGCTGATTGGGCGATACTCAATCAGGTCCGTAGGGTCATGAACTTTCGGAATGAGCGTAATAAATGCCGATGCACACCCTCTACTAAACGACCCCCTCGAGAAAAAATCGTTCAAGACCTGCAAAAAATCGGCCTCGAAAACATCCCAAAAATACTTTAGAAACTCAAAGTTCAACCTGTCTGGGCCGGGGGCACGATTACTACCGCAGTCCTAAACCGCCTGTTTTAACTCCTCCACACTGAACTCCGTGACCAAACTATCGGCATCCTCCTAACTTAGGGTTTTGAGGTTCTCCAATAAAACCGTCGGTCGATCGGCCAACTCCTCCTTGAACTTACCCCGAAAAAACTCGAACACCTTTTTTTATTAAGGACGGTTTAAAGCACCAAGACCCGTTAATGTGCAAACCATGAATAGAATTCCTAGCTTTCCGACAATTAATCATGGTATGAAAAAATTTCGAACTTTCGTCTCCGTCTTTGGCCCATTTAACCCATGAACGTTGTCTCAAATCTTTTGTCTTATTCTCTTCGATTTCTTTAACAAGCTTCAAATTTTCCGAAAGGACCCACTCCTCCTCCTCTAATAAATCCCTAGCCTCCATCAATTTCTCCAGTTCTTCTAACTCAGTTCTGGCAGAAGATTCTATATCCCCTTCCTTCTTAAGCATTTCATCCCTTCACTCCTTAATACGAGATCTAATAAACTCAAATTTTTTTCAGCAAAAAGAGATCGGCAGGCCCATCACCAGCAAACGAACTAGCCGCATCTCTAACCGTCTTATCAAAACCCGGCCGACCGATCTAAGAGTTAAACACTCTAAAGGGTTTCGGCCCAAAATTAAACTCCTTAGTGACAAGAATGATGGGACTATGATCAGACAAATGCCTCGGAAGAGCTCTAAGGCAAGCATTCGGCCATAACCCAAAGAAATCCGGGCAGACGAGGACACGATCAATCTTACTACATTTCCTTCCCTTATCAGCCCATCTAGTAAATTTCCTGTCTTTCATATCATACTCCAACAACCGAGCATTGAAAATAAAGGAATTGAAATTACCAGCACAAGAGTGAATAAAGCGAGTGTTCAGTCTTTCTTCCGGCGTCCGAACCGCATTGAAGTCTCCGAGAAGAACCCACAGACCCGTTGAGCCCTCAATAACATCCAGAAGCCGATCCCAAAGAACTTTTTTAGCCTGCACATCTTGTGGAGCATAAATATTCGCAATGTTAATATGATGGCCACTACCTTTAATCTTGCCTCTGGTGATAATAAAATTCCTTTCCTTTATCGAATCACTGAAGTCGAACACGTTTTTATCCCAAACGCTAACCAAACCGCCCGACAGGCCGCTAGAGTCCACCCAATCCGCACCGACGTCTCTGCAACCCCAGAGCCTTGAGACTGCCTTCTCATCCATCGCACTGCACTTCGTTCTTGAAACGCCGCAAAACAAACCCCAATTTTGACCTTCAGCCCTTTAATCCATCTAGCTTTTTCATCCCCACCCAACCCTCTCATGTTTAAAGATAAGAAATTCATACTTGAACCTCATTAATACCCTTTCCAAGAATCACATTCCTCACCAGATCTTCGTTGTTACCCAACTCCATACCCACCATGGCTCCCAATTTGACAGTCTCTGTAACCTCCTGTTCAACGGAAACCTCGTCGCTGATCGCCCCTCTCCGGCGCCATCATTACTTGTACCCCCAGAACCGATAATATCCTGCTCCTGCACCTGAGAAGTTCTCACGGTTCTCACAACTCATAGTGGTTTTCATTTGAAGCGAATCCTATATATATATATATATATATATATATATATATATATATATATATATATATATATATATAGGATTCGCTTCAAATGAAAACCACTACGAGTTGTGAGAACCGTGAGAACTTTTTGATCTGGCGCGAGTTGGGCCAAATTTTTTTGAACAAACGTAGATGAAAACATTAAAAACATGTCTGTAAAAAAAGTAAAAAAAATTGTCAGGGCGTTAGTTTCGACGGATGCAAGTTTTTTTACGCATTGGCGTAAAATTTTATAGTTGATAACTATTTTTTTTATCAGAGCGTAAAAAAAACTTGAATCAGTCAAAACTAACGACTCGACAATTTTTTTTTTACTTTTTTTATAGATGTGTTTATAATGTTTTCATCTACGTTTGTGCAAAAAAAAATTTGGCCCAACTCGCGCCAGATCAAAAAGTTCTCACGGTTCTTACAACTCGTAGTGATTCTCATTTTAACTCATCCCTATACATATATAGGGGGGTTAGGATTGTGTGAAAAGCATTAGGCGAATTAAGAAAATTTGAGAAGCATTCTAGACCACACATTTTTTCTAAACTTTCCGTAATATACACATATATGTAGTTTAAAATTGACTATATACATATATGTATGTTTCAAGATTTGATAACATACTATATGTGTTTAGTCAATTTTAAACTATACATACGTGTAAAAAATCTAATAAGAGTGATTTTGAGAGGTGAAATGAATTATTTCATGTTGTAAATTTTTTTTTGATAGTTGTATCTTAATTACAATGAGGTTTGTATTAAAAAAAAACTTGGTTTTAATTGGTTTTTTCATTCGTTCTTAGCGTTCTCGCAATATTTAGCGTTCTCAAGATAACTCTCCCCTAATATATATATAAAAAAACATAAAGTAATACAAAAACGTTTTCTGGAACATAACATGTAATACAAAAACATAAAGTAAGTATACAACAATAAAGACATTATTTGTAACACCTCGTAAAATCACGACCAATATAATGAAGACACGTGTCATGGACTTTAAACGTGTAAGGAATTATTTCTGGAGGGACTGAAATTGTCAAACAATGTAAATATGTTAATAAAGGGATCCAAAGTGTCAACATGCCATTCTTGTGCCTCTGATTGACCTCACACGACGTTCGTATTCTTTAAAGAATAATTTATCGAACTTGAAAAGTCGTTTGTGCTCGAAATAAGGATCTTGTGAAACATAGGGGTTAAAAGTGTCAACATGTTGAAAGTAACCTCTGAGTGACCATTTAACAATCCCAAAAACAATGTGATAATTTATTTTGATCCCAAGAATATCGGATATTAAATTCGTGAGTTTCGACGCATATAAATAAGCAAAGCGGTAATTAAAAGTAATAAGGGCCAAATGCATTAATATTGCATTTTCAAGACCGTTCGGGTGACCTCGTAACTAACCGAAGGCTTATTGTTAAACGTATAAAGACTCAAGACCCTTAAAAGTCAAGTTTAGGGGTTATAAGTGCAATAAATGAAAGTTAAAACAAGTTTAGAGGGACCAGGGACTGATATTGCAATTACTGAAACTTGGTGACCAGTGATAGCCTTGACGCAGGCCGCGTAAGCATCAAGGCAGTTCTTACGCGGGCCGCGTAGAACTGCCAGATGCAGAAAAACAAGACAGCTGCATGTACAGCAGGTTACACAGCCTTTGCATGGTGGTTTTCGAATTCAGGGACTGAACCAATGGTTTTACATGCATAGGGGACACCTGGGATGATCAGGAATCACTTGTAGACCTTGTTGGATTGATCTTGTGAGTTTGAATTTCATATATAAGAGTTCTTGTTTGATAGTTCATGTGCTCACTTTCAAAAATTATTCACATCTCACTCTCTGGAGCTCTCTCGACTTAAAGCAAGTTTCCTTCAGCTCCTAATTTGTGCTAAGAGCCTTTGTAAGCATTCTTAGCCTTCCTAGTTCAAGTTTTATTAGCTTAATGACCAAAAGTCAAAGCTGTCGTAATTAAGCTTTGACTTAGTGATTAATCACTAATGGTCCAATCATTTTTCGAATTGAAAGTGGCTATGAGTTGGTAATTATGGGGGTAATAAGTCCTTAAAAGGGTACCCCCTGATTATCACTCTAACTTGGTCAATTGTCGGGTCAAACTTAATATTAATTAGTTGACAGAAAGCTATTTTGCAAATAAATTCATAACTAGCAATGTAGAAGTTATGGAACCTATTTTAACACTAAAATAACTTGGTAAATAATGTAAGAACATGTCTAAGCATGTTCAACCCGACAATTCTGAGTTTAGGCTCGGTTCGGGACCGAAAGTCGCAAAAGTAGACTTTTGCCTTGACTTTGAATTCTGACCCGATTTGGCTTTGTTTTAGAAATGCCTTAGGGTTCCATTAGGACCATACTACATGTTATTATCACCCTCTGAGTTTATACAATGTGGTTCCTTTGTAATCCTAGTTCATTGCATGTTTCCGTTAAATGCCTAAAATTGACCATTATGCCCTTTTGACATTAAAACGAGATTTTTGAAAATGTGAGAGGATAAAAACCTTTGTTACTGATTTATAAATATGTCCTAAAAATTTGACATCAGTTTGAGGTCTAAATTAGGAGTTATGCTCGATATCGTAATTTGAAAGCTTTTTATTAATTAATCGGCATATTTAGCATAAAGCCTATTTAAACCCAAATTATGACACCAAATCTTTTACCCACTGATTTAATATAATATTTTGGGATTTTTGAAGATTTTTATTTATTTTTAAACTGATCATAATATGGGATTCTTGCTTTGATTCAGTAATTGACGGTTATACCCTTTTTGCTAATAAAATGAGTTTTACATAACATTTTGATACCAAACCTTTTGCTACTGATTTTATATGATAAATAAAATATTTTGAGCCTTTTGGACTGATAAAAATCTCAGCTTTTCTTATATAACCTGAAAATCGCTTAAAACCGACTTTTTACGCGTTTTAAACGCATTGTATGGATTAAAACTATTTTTGGCATATAAGACTTAATACCTACTGATGTTTTAAGTAAATTTTTATACTTTAACAATAAGCAAAAGTTTTGAACTCAGATTTCCAAATCTGACCTTTAAAGCTTATGTGAAAATACCAAAATGCCCCTATGGCACATAGTTTGGTTATAAATGATAAATTTCACATATGTGCAATACCCTGCTGATATGGCTTGCAAAAATAAATATTTTTACTTATCAATTCAGACCAAAACCTCAGATTAATATTTAATATCTTTTATAACCTTTAAAATGACCAAAATACCCCTACGGGGCATAAATTGATTTTAAACTCGTTTTGGGCATAATGGAAGGTATCATACTGATATCACAACATATTTAAGGCATATTAACTTGTGAAACCTGTATATGACTCATTTGGTTACCCGTTATGCATTTTTCGCGTTTGGTACGGTTTATGTGACTAGTTTGCATAAATTGACCGAAACGGGTCAAACCTTATCATTTTTGCCTCAAAATCCAGAATGTGTTTAGTTTACCCATATTATACAAGTCTTCAAACTTGTCGGGTCTAAATCACACTCTAATCCGGTCTTCGCTTAATCTTGCGTTTTGAACCGTATATCCTTCTTTAAAACTAACTCGTCTAAGTTTAAACTTAAGTAAGACCCGTTAGGAATATAATAGGTTATTAAAACCTTCGTTCCAGATTTAGGAACCCAGTAAAAGATATTTGCACTTGCTGATTGTATACGGCTTGATAAATTTGAATATTTTTCTCAGGTAAATACTTTTAACTTATTTTCCCTTATACGGGCTTGGGGTACGGTATATAAAATACCGCTTGGTTGGGTATTGAATTTTTAATCATATGAAGATTAAATCATTGAGATAACCTGTTTAATCTGTTTTGTTTGTTTTAAGCCTTTGGGGGGGGGGGTTAATGACTATGTCCTGGATATCCTCAGCTCATTCATTGAAATGGCCACGACTTAAACACGGGGTGTAGGCATACACCTGCCGGTGCGTATGTAAAATAATGTACCCGCCTGTTCGAGAATAACTCGTCGTGGGATATATTATGTGGTTTGTCTATTAATCTTTAACCCGGTATTCAGCCCGAGCTACTGAACGTATAACAGACATATAATTCTTTTACAAGTTTATTTTTAAATAATTATCCCAAGTTATAAAAGATTATTTGTGCCTTATGCATTTAAATCAATTTTCTTAAAACATTTTCAAAAGTATCAGTTAATTGTATTTACCAGTATAAACTGACATATTTTCCAAAAGGTTAAGTGCAGGTACTAGGCGGAATAGGCTGGCTACTCCTGAGTGAATTAAATAAAGAGTTATGCGAGCTTTATCACTTTAAAATCTGTTGAACAATATTTTCCTTTGTTTTGATCCGCTTGTGGATCCTTTACATTCCGTTTGTAATACTCATGTTACTTTTCATTCGGTTTGTAATATTATTACTTTTAGACTTCCGCTATGCATTAAACTGTGATTATTGACTATGATGATATCAACTACATCACGATACTCCCCACCGGGCCCACTGGTAATACGTGGAAATATCGGGGTGTGACAGGTTGATATCAGAGCCAACATTGAGTGAATTAAACACTAGCCTTTTGTGTTTAATCTCAATGACACAGTTGCACATTCCTTGACTTCCGAGTCTAGGCAAAGGACTTAGGACTAATCCTAATCTTTTATTTTGTCCTTTATTGTTTTCTTGGTTGTTTCCTTTGTTTGTTTGACAGGAACAGAAGATGCCACCACGTATTAGAGGACGAGGAAGAAGCGGTAAGGCCCCAATCTTCACCAGCCACGACCATGAAGCCGGGCCATCTCACCGGCGAACTCCTTCAGTGACGATGAGCACGAGTCCCCAAGAAGACTGGAGGACATACTTAGAGCTTGCGAGGCGTTCTGTCTCGCTAAGCTCCTCACCTTCGTACCATAATTCTTTTGGGCTCCATCAAGGCAACGAGTCCGATCATTCTCGCCACTCCTTTTTGCCGTTGCAGCGGTCAGGTTCACACCGTGCCTTTGAAGACCCGACCCCGTACTTTCAGAGTCGGTTCAATCAGGCAAATCAGTTGCAAGAACCAGTGGGTTTTAACCCATTGGGACCAGAAGATCATTTCTCCGGTGACCACGCTATGGATATGGATGATGACCCCGATCCGGAGATGCCGCCGAGTGGGACACCGACGCATCCCATCGAAATTTCAGATGGATCGTCCTTTCACAGTGCACCATACCGAGGCCCAGACAGCTATGAAGGAAGGTTTTCCTCATACCCTTAGGAGTTTACTCCCCCTTTTAACCCAGCACCTCAGCAGTAGCAGGATCCCTCTGAGGATTCTCGTTTTCAGGCGGTCACTCCGCCACCGCCACCGCCGCCAGAGCAGCAGCCGCCTCCGGAGCCACCGAGGGGGAGAAGATCAAACGCACGGATGTCCGTGCGAGGGGGATTCCATTTCAGCACCCCCCAACCCTACAGTGGCAGTCACTACCCACCACTGTATGAAGACCCACAGGTGGGTGGGCCTTCAAACCCTGTTTTCGAGGTGGATTCTGCGCCAGTCGCACCACCATCACCACCACATATGGGTTTTGATAACCCAATACCATCATACGCCGGTGCAGCAGCGTATAACCCTTTTGAGCAGCCAGGCCATTATGGCAATAACTACTACAATGTCCCCGACGTTGACCCATACCTTGTAGCGACAAACTACAATGCTCTTCATCCTAAGGGGCCCTACGGAGCTCCCTATCAGACTGGATACCCAGCATATGGGTATCAATACCCGCCACCTCCTCAACCTATGCAGCAGCAGCAACCGCAACCACCGCAGATCCAACCACCACAACAGGCAGGAGATTCTTTAGAGGTTGAGCCAGGTGGAGCGTGAGGTTCAAGAGGAGCATAGAAGCCACCGGAGATTTCCTAAGGGTAAGGCAAGTTTAATCAAAGGGAAGAACAGAAGGGATCATTGAAATTCCTTGTTTGTTTGTTTGTTTGTTTTGTATTTCTTTAATTTTCAATTAAGTCCCTGCGTGGACATCTATTTATGTACTTAGTCCCTGCGAGGACTTGTATTTCAGTTTAGCCCCTGCGTGGGCAAGTTATTTCTGTTAAAGTCCCGTTTAGGGCAAATATGTACTCCCTTTTTAAGTTAATGGGATGTTTAAGTTTAAATTTCATTTCTGTCATCATATGCATGAATATAAAATATGAAATAAATCAAAAACATCATTCCTTTTGTAAGATCTGCTATTATATATTAAACAAAATCTTAAAGGCCAAACCTAGCCATGTGTCTTTTTAAGACAGGGCCATGATGGTAGTTCCTTATTAAGATTCAAATCCTTGTTAACATCTGAAAACATGTTAACACTCCTGGCAAATGTGATTCGATAAAATCGCATAAGTCATCCTTATATTGGATCCTTCCAATTCCTATTCTCTATTTTATTTAATCATCCATTAGTGATGAAGTGCCTACGGGCCATATTGTCCTTTGAGACAAAAAGACAGTTGTAGTCTACGACTCCCTGTTAAGATAAGGTAATGAACTATATTCAAGCCTTAATACCTTGATCCTATAAGATCATGGCTTATAATTTAAAAAAATTGTCCTTGTGACTAGGCCTTTTGTATGCCACCCTATTATCCTAAATAGTTTATAACTGGGATAAAATATAGTAAAAATTTAAATAAATTAAAATTAACCAATATGGCTTAAATTTTACCATGGTTAAAAGATTGCCATAAAAGACAATCCCATAATCGACTTCTGAATAAAACATTGTCATTATTTTATGTAGCAATCAAGCTACATGGCAGAATCTGAAGAAGTCAACAGTCACCCTCTAGAAAATCATGATACTGCCAGAATCAACATAACTGGAGTGGAACTTCGAGCATTGATTGACAATGCTGTTTCTAAAGCTGTGGACAAGCAGTTTAGAGAATCAAGTGGTACACACAACAAGACCTTATCTGTACCCCAGTCCAAATCACACCCTAAGACTCACTCTATGGCTCATAGTAAGCCACCTTCTAAATCTCATGAGTCGAAAAAGGACGATGCCCAACACTCCTCAAATCAGCATAGTGTTTTGTCTAAGAAGATTATATTCAACCAAGAGCCACGTGCAAAGACCTGTTCATATAAGTATTTCGTCTCCTGTAAGCCAAGGGATTTCACTGGGAAAAAGGAGCCATTGATTGCATGACGTGGTTAGACGAGATGGATACAGTGGTTGATTAATTAGCGGGTGTGCAGAGTAAGATATTGTGAAGTATGTTTCACAATTGTTCAAGGGAGAAGCTCTAGCTTGGTGGAGGTCATTAATCCAAGCTACTAGAAAGATTCCGTTGTACAACTTAACACGGGCTCAGTTTGTTGCTTTGATCAAAGAGAATTTCTGTCCTCAACATGAAGTTGAGAAGATCGAGACTGACTTCCCGACATTGTTATGAAGAACTTATACTGTCAGGCATATCTCACGAGTTTTAACACCATGTGTCGATTGGTTCCTTACTTGGTGACACCGGAACCAAAACGTATAGCCCGTTTCATTGGGGGTTTAGCCCCGGAGATCAAAGCTAGTGTGCAAGCATCCAGACCTTTAGGTCAGTAGCTGATTTGTCATTATCCCTTACCCTCGATGCGGTTAGGCAGAGATCGCTTAGGAATTCTAATGAGGGGAAAAAGAAACGTGAGGATGATAACTCACACCATTCAAATAAGAAGCGTAAAGGGAACTCGGATCACAAGAAGAGTCCGGGATTTAAGAAAGATGACCAATAGTTGGGTGAGAAGCCCAAATGCAAGACCTGCAAGAAGCGTCATCTGGGAAAGTGCAGGTATGAATCAAAATCCCACTCGCAGCCTAGGGCTTGTGGGATTTGTAAGTCTAGTAAGCATAAGACTTTGGATTGCAAGAAGATAAAGGATGTAACTTGTTACAACTGTAACGAGAAGGGGCATATTAAGACAAACTGCCCAAAATATGCAAAGAAACCTGAAAAAGGTAAGAAGACCAATGCTAGGGTCTTTCAGATGAATGCACAAGAAGCGATTCAAAATGACAACGTGATAACAGGTACCTTTCTTATAATGATGTTTATGCAAGGGTATTATTCGATTCAGGTGCAGATAAGTCGTTTGTTGATGATAAGTTTTGTAAGTTGTTAAATCTGCCTGTTAAAACCCTAAGCATAAAATATGAAGTAGAATTAGCCGATGGTACCATAGAAACTGCTTCAACTGTGTTAGATGGATGTTTTATATCCATTAGGAACTACTCCTTTCCGTTATCTTTGCTTCCTTTAAAATTAGCTGGGTTCGACATAGTGATTGGCATGGATTGGTTATCTCATAACCAAGCCCGGATTGTTTGTGACAAGAAACAAGTGGTTATCAAGACTCCGTATGGTGAGCCACTCACCATACAAGGAGATACTCAGTATGGGTTGCCTAAGCAAGTGTCTATGCTTTAGGCGTCAAGGTGTTTGAAGAAGGGTTGTGTCATTTATATGGCACAAGTAACTATTGATGAACCAAAGCCCAAGGTTGAAGACATCCCTGTCATTTCTGAATATCCAGAAGTATTCCCTGAAGAACTACCTGGTTTACCACCAGATAGACAAGTAGAGTTCAGAATCGACATTATTCCTGGAGCAGCACCAGTTGCAAGAGCACCTTACAGGTTAGCACCGACTGAGATGAAAGATTTGAGAACTCAACTGGATGATTTGTTGGCAAAAGGTTTTATTTGACCTAGTTCATCTCCCTGGGGAGCACCGATTCTGTTTGTGAAGAAAAAGTATGGATCAATGCGTTTATGCATTGATTACCGAGAGCTGAACAAGGTTACAATCAAGAACAGATATCCATTGCCCAGGATCGACGATCTATTCGATCAATTGCAAGGGGTAAGTTATTTCTCCAAGATTAATTTGAGATCAGGTTACCATCAGCTGAAGGTTAGAGATGAAGATGTACATAAGACTGCATTCAGAACTCGTTATGGTTACTACGAGTTCTTAGTGATGCCTTTTGGGCTCACTAATGCACCAGCAGCGTTCATGGATCTCATGAATCGCGTTTGCAAACCCTACTTGGACAAGTTTGTCATCGTCTTCATTGATGACATTCTTATTTATTCAAAGAACCAGGCTGACCATGAAAAGCACCTTCGTTGTATTCTTAAACTTCTTCAGCATGAGAAGCTTTACGTCAAGTTTTCAAAATGTGAGTTTTGGCTTCATGAAGTCCAATTTCTTGGACATGTGGTTAGCGAGCGTGGTATCCAGGTGGATACCGCTAAGATTGAAGCTATCATGAATTGGCAAGAGCCGAAGACGCCCATAGAGATTCGTATCAAGGATTGCAGCACCCCTAACTTCATTAACTCGCAAGAATATCAAGTTTGATTGGGGTCCTAAGCAACAAGAATCCTTCGATATTCTTAAACAGAAGTTGAGCAATGCACCTGTGTTGACATTGCCTGAAAGGATTGAAGAATTTGTGGTTTACTGCGATGCATCGCACACTGGTATGGGATGTGTGTTCATGCAGAAGGTCAAGGTTATTGCCTATGCTTCCCGACAATTAAAAGTGCACGAAAAGAATTACACCACCCACGACTTGGAATTGGGTGCCATTGTGTTTGCACTAAAACTGTGGAGGCATTATTTATATGGTACCAAGTGTGTGATCTATTCTGATCACAAAAGACTTCAGCATCTGTTTAACCAGAAGGATTTGAACATGAGACAACGTCGATTGATGGAGACACTGAATAATTATGACGGTGAAATCCGATACCACCCAGGCAAGGCGAATGTAGTCGCTGATGCTTTAAGCAGGAAGGAAAGGGTTAAGCCCATTAGAATCAATGCCAAAAGCATTGAGTTGAGGAACAGCTTGAATGAGAGGTTGTTAGCCGCTCAGAAGGAAGCTGTATTAGAAGCCAACTATCCAAATGAAAAGTTGGGAGTAAGTGATGAATAGTTATCATATGGCAAGGATGGGATCCTCAGATTGAATGGATGAATATGGGTTCCAATCTCTGGAGGACTTCGGGACGTTATCCTCTAAGAAGCCCATAGTTCCAAGTATTATGTTCACCCTGGTAGTGACAAGATGTACCAGGATTTAAAGGCAAATAACTGGTGGATAGGTTTGAAGAAATCTATAGCCACTTATGTGGCTAAATGTCTAACGTGTGCTCAAGTTAAGGCAGAACACCAGAAGCCGTCAGGTTTGCTACAACAGCCTGAGCTTCCCACCTGGAAGTGGGAAATGGTGACTATGGATTTTATCACTAAGTTACCAAAGACAAAGCGAGGAAATGATACTAATTGGGTTATAGTTGATAGGTTAACTAAGTCATCCCACTTCTTACCTATTAAGGAAACACACAGCTCAGATAAGTTAGCTCAGCTGTATGTGGACGAGATTGTATCTCTCCACGGGGTGCCAGTGTCTATCATCTCTGATAGGGATACGAGATATACATCGCATTTTTGGAAAAGCTTTCAGCAATCCCTAGGCACTTGGTTAAATTTCAGCACTGCATATCATCCTCAGACGGATGGTCAAAGCGAACGTACAATTCAAACGCTCGAGGATATGCTACGAGCTTGTGTTATTGATTTAGGTGGAAGTTGGGATGATCATCTTCCATTGATTGAATTTTCATATAATAATAGCTATCATTCAAGTATTCAAGCTGCACCTTTTGAAGCTTTGTATGGAAGAAAGTGCAGGACGCGGGTTTGCTGGGCGAAAGTTGGAGATGTCCAACTAACAGGACCTGATATAGTCCTGGAGACGACAGATAAGATTATGCAGATACGTGATCGTCTCAAAGCTGCCAGGGATAGGCAGAAAAGCTACACCGATAAAAGGCGTAAACCTCTGAAATTCGAGGTAGGTGATAAAGTGCTACTTAAGGTATCACCTTGGAAAGGGGTGATGCGTTTTGGCAAGAAAGGCAAGCTAAGCCCACGATACATAGGACCATTCGAGATCATCGAATGTGTCGGAACAGTGGCTTACAAGTTAAATCTGCCTGAAGAGCTCAGTGGAATCCATAATGTATTTCACATCTGCAATTTGAAGAAGTGTCTAGCTGATGAATCGCTAGCCATGTCACATAAAGATGTACACATTGATGAGAGCTTAAGGTTTGTTGAAAAGCCTTTGTCGATCGAGGATCGACAGGTTAAGAAGCTTCGAAAGAAGCATGTACCGATTGTAAAAGTTAAATGGGATGCCTGTAGAGGTCCCGAGTACACGTGGGAGGTAGAGTCCACAATGAAACAGAAGTACCCTTATTTATTTCAGTAAATCTCGAGGTCGAGATTTCTTTTAAGGGGGTGAGGATGTAACACCTCATAAAATCACGACCAATATAATGAAGACGCGTGTCATGGAATTTAAACATGTAAGGAATTATTTCTGGAGGGACTGAAATTGTCAAACAATGTAAATATGTTAATAAAGGGATCCAAAGTGTCAACATGCCATTCTTGTGCCTCTGATTGACCTCACACGACGTTCGTATTCTTTAAAGAATAATTTATCGAACTTGAAAAGTCGTTTGTGCTCGAAATAAGGATCTTGTGAAACATAGGGGTTAAAAGTGTCAACATGTTGAAAGTAACATTTGAGTGACCTTTTAACAATCCCAAAAACAATGTGCTAATTTATTTTGATCCCAAGAATATCAGATATTAAATTCGAGGAGTTTCGACGCATATAAATATGCAAAGCGGTAATTATAAGTAATAAGGGCCAAATGCGTTAATATTGCATTTTCAACACCGTTCGGGTGACCTCGTAACTAACCGAAGGCTTATTGTTAAATGTATAAAGACTCAAGAGCCTTAAAAGTCAAGTTTGGGGGTTATAAGTGCAATAAATGAAAGTTAAAATAAGTTTAGAGGGACCAGGGACTGATATTGCAATTAACTGAAACTTGGTGACCGGTGATAGCCTTGACGCGGGCCGCGTATGCATCAAGGCAGTTCTTACGCGGGCCGCGTAGAACTGCCAGATGCAGAAAAACAAGACAGCTGCATGTACAGCAAGTTACACCGCCTTTGCATGGTGGTTTTCGAATTCGAGGACTGAACCAATGGTTTTACATGCATAGGGGACACCTGGGATGATCAGGAATCACTTGTAGACCTTGTTGGATTGATATTGTGAGTTTGAATTTCCTATATAAGAGTTCTTGTTTGATAGTTCATGTGCTCACTCTCAAAAATTATTCACAACTCACTCTCTGGAGCTCTCTGGACTTAAGCAAGTTTCCTTCAGCTCCTAATTCATGCTAAGAGCCTTTGTAAGCATTCTTAGCCTTCCTAGTTCAAGTTTTATTAGCTTAATGACCAAAAGTCGAAGTCGTCATAATTAAGCTTTGACTTAGTGATTAATCACTAATGGTCCAGTCATTTTTCGAATTAAAAGTGGCTATGAGTTGGTAATTATGGGGGTAATAAGTCCTTAAAAGGGTACCCCCTGATTATCACTCTAACTTGGTCAATTGTCGGGTCAAACTTAATATTAAAAAGTCAACAGAAAGCTATTTTGCAAACAAATTCGTAACTAGCAATGTAGAAGTTATGGAACCTGTTTTAACACTAAAATAACTTGGTAAATAATCTAAGAACATGTCTAAGCATGTTCAACCCGACAATTCTGAGTTTAGGCTCGGTTCGGGACCGAAAGTCGCAAAAGTAGACTTTTGCCCTGACTTTCAATTCTGACCCGATTTGGCTTGTTTTAGAAATGCCTTTCAGGTTCCATTAGGACCATATTACATGTTAGTATAACCCTCTGAGTTTATACAACATGGTCCCTTTGTAATCCTAGTTCATTGCATGTTTCCGTTAAATGCCCAAAATTGACCATTATACCCTTTTGACATTAAAACGAGATTTTTGAAAATGTGAGAGGAAAAAAACCTTTGTTACTGATTTATAAACATGTCCTAAAAATTTGACATCAGTTTGAGGTCTAAATTAGGAGTTATGCTCGATATCGTAATTTGAAAGCTTTTTATTAATTAACCGGCATATATAGCATAAAGCCTATTTAAACCCAAATTATGACACCAAACCTTTTACCCACTAATGTAATATAATATTTTGGGATTTTTGAAGATTTTTATTTATTTTTAAACTGATCATAACATGGGATTCTTGCTTTGATTCGGTAATTGACGGTTATACCCTTTTTGCTAATAAAATGAGTTTTACATAACATTTTGATACCAAACCTTTTGCTACTAATTTTATATGATAAATAAAATATTTTGAGCCTTCCGGACTGATAAAAATCTCAGGTTTCCTTATATGACCTGAAAATCGCTTAAAACCGACTTTTTACGCGTTTTAAACGTATAGTATGGATTAAAACTATTTTTGGCATAGAAGACTTAATACCTACTGATTTTTTAAGTAAATTTTTATACTTTAACAGTAAGAAAAGTTTTGAACTCAGATTTCCCAATTTGACCTTTAAAGCTTATGTGAAAAGACCAAAATGCCCCTATGGCACATAGTTTGGTTATAAATGATAAATTTCACATATGTGCAATACCCTACTGATATGGCTTGAAAAAAGAAATATTTTTACTGTTCAATTCAGACCAGAACCTCAAATTAATATTTAATCTCTTTTATAACCTTTAAAATGACCAAAATACCCCTACGGGGCATAAATTGATTTTAAATTCGTTTTGGGCATAGTGGAAGGTATCCTACTGATATCACAACATATTTAAGGCATATTAACTTGTAAAACCTGAATATGACTCATTTGGTTACCCGTTATGCATTTTTCGCATTCGGTACGGTTTATGTGACTAGTTTGCTTAAATTGACCGAAACGGGTCAAACCTTATCATTTTTACCTCGAAATCCAGAATGTGTTTAGTTTACCTATATTATACAAGTCTTTAAACTTGTCGGGTCTAAATCACATTCTAATCCGGTCTTCGCTTAATCTTGCGTTTTGAACCGTATATCCTTCTTTAAAACTAACCGGTCTAAGTTTAAACTTAAGTAAGACCCGTTAGGAATCTAATAGGTTATTAAAACCTTCGTTCCGTATTTAGGAGCCCAGTAAAAGATATTTGCACTTGCTGATTATATACGGCTGAGATAAATTTGAATATTTTGCTCAGGTAAATACTTTTAACTTATTTTCCCTTATACCGGCTTGGGGTACGGTATATAAAATACCGCTTGGTCGGAGATAACCCGTTTAATCTGTTTTGTTTGTTTTAAGCCTTTGGGGGGTTAATGACCATGTCCTAGATATCCTCGGCTCATTCATTAAATGGCCATGACTTAAGCACGGGGTGTAGGCATACACCTGCCGGTGCATATGTAAATTAATGTACCCGCCTGTTCGAGAATAACTCGCCGTGGGGTATATTATGTGGTGTGTCTATTAATCTTTAACCCGGTATTCAGCCCGGGCTACTGAACGTATAACAGACATATAATTCTTTTACAAGTTTATTTTTAAATAATTATCCCAAGTTATAAAAGATTATTTGTGCCTTGTGCATTTAAATCAATTTTCTTAAAACATTTTCAAAAGTGTCAGTTAATTGTATTTACCAGTATAAACTGACGTATTTTCCAAAAGGTTAAGTGCATGTACTAGGCGGAATAGGCTGGCTACTCCTGAGTGAATTAAATAAAGAGTTATGCGAGCTTTATCACTTTAAAATCTGTTGAACAATATTTTCCTTTGTTTTGATCCGCCTGTGGATCCTTTATATTCCGTTTGTAATACTCATGCTACTTTTCATTCGGTTTGTAATATTATTACTTTTAGACTTCCGCTATGCATTAAACTGTGATTATTGACTATGATGATATCAACTACGTCACGATACTCCCCACCGGGCCCACCGGTAATACGTGGAAATATCGGGGTGTGACATTATTGAAAAAGTACAATAAAAACGTGATAAACTAATCACTAAAATGTTTTTGGGACAAAAGTCATGCAACCCACATAATTTCTAGTTTAAGTGATAAAAACGCCATTATCTGTGAAAAAAACATCACTTACCTCGAATAACGAAGAACATGGCTATTGAAAATCATTTTGGAAAAACTTAACAAATCCATCAAGATGATCTCTGCAACTAGAATTTATGCAATCCCCAATCCCAATTACTTCAGGTTGTATATATAGAAAAATACTTTCGGTTGCTCACCAACAACTTTAAAAAAAACCTCACATCCATATATAAGTGTCAGCCGTTTCTAAATCCAGTAATGCAATACCAAAAGTGGCATTTTTATGGTGTTTGTCTATACCTATAAAAATCACAAACACCATAAAATATCTGACCAAAAAAAAAATAATAATAACAACACTATGTAAAAACACCAAAACCATAAAAACATGAAAACACCAAACACATGTAATTCAATCTTGTTGGAACTATAAGTGGCATCAAATGAAATCACATCCCAAAAAACATGACAATTACCTGTACATTGATTATCGTACCAAAACAGTCCTTTCAAACGATTGTCATCGTCTGTGAAATAATCATACGGAAAAATAGGTTGAGATTGTTTCTTCTGATGTAGATGTCTCACAACCATGTCTACATCATATTCACCAATGAACAAATCTATTTGCCTCTTGTATCTTTAAAACCGCCAATAACAGTCTTCATAACATTACTTGTACCAGTATCTTCAAAAGCACCAATAACAGTCTTCATAACATTATACGCCTTAACAGGACCCAAACTCATCTTAGACATACTATGTATACCATGCTTTTGAAGCTGGGTAAGCTGCCTTTCTGATGGTAAGAAATGGGTGTCAGATTGATCAACAAACTGGTGATTGTGCTCTTCAACAAGCTTATAAAGCTTACAAAATCCGTCCTCAAACTCAAGACGAATTTGAGCTTCACAACCAATCATATTTCCTTCTGTTTCGCGTCCAATGTATCAACCGTATTCTTCATATGTAACCCCTCTTTAGGACATATATAAAACTTAAGGTGTTTTCACCCTTTGAATTTATTTTTTCGGTACCCTTCCGAACAGTAAAACCAACCGCCATAGCATACTTAAAATACAAAGCATCAGCTTCATCAAGGCTTTCAAATATCATTCCAATCTTGGGCTTTAAATCTTCTATAATGTTAGGTATGTGCAAAGTAAACCCAGTTTTTGGAAATATTCTTTCATTAGACGCGGCGATTTCACTTTTACAAACAAGAAATATAAAAACGCCATGAGATAAGATAACATTCCTTGATACAAGTAATACACTCCATGCATAGATTGGAGTTAGTTTAAAAATGCCAAAAAAGTCATTAATAAATTAATACACAACATGCATGGATTTTACTTTTAAAAAATATAAACCATGTGTAACAAATGCCACACATACAAAACAACAAAAAATAGAAAAACATCACGAAATCAAATAACAATGACATTCCTTGATACAAGTAATACAAGTAATACTCATCATGGGATTATAATTAGTTTTAAAACGCCAAAGAAACATTCATTAATAGGTTAATACACATCTTGCATATATTTTATTTCTAAAATAATATAAACTAGTTTTTTTATATCGCACGTTGCAGCGAAATCGAGCAAATGATAATGTAAAATAAACGTGATTTGAAAATAAAGCATGTTGTTTAAAAAGTCAAACCATTAAACAATTTAGTTTATCATCGTACCGTTTTATGATACCAAATAAATACTTTATTTTGAGTACAACTTCGTTTTTAATAAAACTTATAACTGAATATCAGGGAAAGAAATCAAGCATAACTACGTACTTAAGTTTTAAGAAAAAAAAGTTATAAACGTAAATTATTAAAGAAGTATCAAATTAATGGATAAATTAATATATGTTCAAAAAAATGAAAAAGAAATAATTAAAAAAAAGTAAAGGAAATATATGTTTAAAAAAAAGAAAAATATATTATTAAAAGTAAATATAATAATAAACTATTATAATATAGTAAATAATAAAATAATAAAAACTATATATTATTATAAAAATAAAGCTACTATTCATCAGCCCTCGTTAACAATATATATAATATATATATAATTATGTGTAACAAACGCCACACATACAAAAAACATGCACGCCATAGGTTGATCGCAGTTATTAAGAAAACCTAAAACCAATTGAAAAATAGTTATATTATATTAATTGAAACGCCTTAAACACCATCACAGGGTTAAGTAAACGCCAATGACGTATACATTAATAGGGTTAACAAAACATATTAATAAATAATAAAAACACCAAAAATGTGATAAAACAGCACATAAAATGAAAACCTAATAACACCAATTATCTCATATTAAATAAAAAGACTTAAACTCCATAGCTGTGATAAAACACCATGTAAAATAAAAAGGGAAACAACAAACATTTGGAAAAACATAAAATGACAAAAGGAAAAACATAATTTACACGACTAGATATCAAACAGAGAGAAAAGAAATATGAAAAATATTCGTTAAAGATATAGAACAACGATATTACTTTGTAACTCATCATGCAAATTGGACGCCATAAATCGCGAAAACTTGGAGAATAGGTAACAACTAATATGAAAAAAATGGAATTTGAAAAAGGATAAGGGCGCTGACATAAGGAATGTTACAAATCAAACAACAAAAAAGATACAGTGACGATCATACCCATGCATGTAAAATAGTTAAACACATCTCAATTGTATTGTATCGTATGAGATATTATGGGACTAGCCCAAATGATAGAGGTGTAAGCCTCTTAGGTGGAAAGTTTTGAGTTCACTTTCAAATAAGGAGTAAATTATGATTAATTTGATGTGATTTAAGAATGGGTAAGATCATTCGTCGTTCAAAATAACAATTGTAAGGTATTAAATATATGGAAATGGTCAACATGAGATATGGGTTGGATAATTGATTATTGTATTAATTATATGTTATATATTATTAATCATTACTCATTAAGTAATCTCATTTATATAACTACTAATTATCAACATAACTTTGCATAAGAGTGTTGTACTCTAAGCATTCTTTGTTTTATTAGCTATGTTGGTTTATTATTTTTCTATGATAGTTATACATTAGTTTTATTATATAAGTGGGTTTAGGTTTATTTGAGGCTCATCTGGTCAGAACACTCTCCTGGCCCACTGCCTCACCCTTCTCCCGCCTGATTCCACTGTTGTTTGCGGTGGTTTTGGTCGCCGTTCACTGTCGTTTGGATGTTGTTGTTTGTTTTTTTTTGTGAATTTGAACCATTTTAAACCTGGGTATGTGATTGCATGTTGAATTTGTGACATGTAATGCTCAAAAGAGTATGATCCGGTTTTTTGTTTTTGTTTTTTTTTTTGGGGGGGGGGGTTGTTCTTTGGTTGTTTCCGTTTGTTGTGTTTTGTTTTTGTTGGTCATGATTTTTATGGGGATTGTTTATACCTCTTTGAACTAACTTTAGTATCTATTTTGTATACCAATTTACGGTATCGATGAAGATGAAAGCCATGTTTCATCCGAGATCTATACGATTAAGATTGCTATGCGTTTAATTTTTTGTACAGTGTCTTATTGTTTGTTTCATTACAATTTGGTGGATTAATGCTTTCTTGGTGATGAATTTTTCTGGTGGTGTTTCTGCCTTTGTAAACAGAGCTTGATCTCTAAACCGTTAACCAACTTATAGTAACTTATTCGATGAAGATGAACAATAATTTCATCCGAGAATCATTGGGTTTGAGGCATGTTGGAATTTTTTTGAGTTATGTTGTTTACTTTATCTGGAACTGTTAGCTTGTATACATGTGACACCTTTGGTATATTGTGGAGACGGTTTTGTTTTATGACATCTTTCAATGACGACGAATAAGCAATTTCATCCGAGATCCTTTATTATTGGTTTGTTGGCTAATGTCTCGATGAGGATGGCTATAACCTCATTTGAGAGTTATTACATACCACACTTATACACGCAATGATGTTGCTTTACACTTGGCATAACATAACTTCATGCAGTCGTGTTAAGACTTTGAGCATCAACAACCTCTCTTTCTCTGATTGTTTGAGGTTGTATATTCATGTGTATCATCAAACTCGTGTTGCTTTAGATTTTGCGTGGTATTGGTTAGTGCCTATAATTACTATAATGTTGTGCCTCATTTGGCTAGGCAACGTGTGTTGCAGTTGTCACACCCCGAAATATCAGAGCATTGGCGTGACGGGACTGGTATCTTCATTGCACAGCGGAAGCAAATATAATCTAAGACTTCTAGAAATTGAACGCCACTAAGTACTCGTATCTCCAATGGTTCTCCTATTCCAACCGTGCCTTGTCTTAGAAATTCAACCTGAGAAAGAATATGCGAAAAATCAACATAAAGTTGAGCGAGTTCATAGTTTGTTTGTAAAAGATTTGAAATAAATCTTTTTGAATAACCGGTTTTTGAAATAATGTTGAGAAAACGAGTTTAAAATCATTTTCTTGTCATGTTATATGGAAACTCGGTATTTGTAACACATTATATTCACAAAAACCTTGTTTTTGTAAACTCTTGTGTTTGTATAACTTGTATAATCGTCAATGCCCACCCTGACTTTGGCTTCATGCCCGCATAATCCTATGCTTTGAATTTGTGTAAAACATGGTATGTAATTTGTAAAGACGTATTGAAACTGAGTTCTGTATATGTAAGGAATACGAGATTGTTAATGGTTTGCAAGGCCATTAACGTATGACACGACATAGGAAGCATCCAAACCATAGGCCTTTTTCTACTTGTCGATTCACGACCGAGACACAAAAGCACTACTTGGTACTAGTTATCACCAAGAGTGTGGCTGCCCGAAAACCCATTAGATCTAACCTTTTGTTCTGCGATCTTAGTATGTACACGATTAATGGTGCTTATGTTACCCTATTCGTGACATGATCTTTTGTGTCATTCCTTAGTTTAATGTACCTCTTTGTACTTGTATTTTCCCGTAGTTTAGAAAACTAGAATTCGTTTGTGTAACATTCCCAAAATTTTTATTTATCAAATATATAAAAACTTATGTTATTAAAAGGATGCATCATGGGTAAATTGACCAATGGAAATATGAGATATTTTGGGCAAGCGTAGGAACCATTTAATAATAAAAATACATTATATTTGAACCTACTCTATTTTTTTATGAAACTTGGTTCAAAATGTATATAAAATTATTTTCGTTCTAATGACAAATTTATTATTTTATAAAACGTCATATTTTAGAAGTTATAAGCGCCAAAAGAGTAAAGCAGTTAAATTAATTATAATATATATATATATATATTAAATAATAATAATCAAAATTCATTTAAGTAAAGTGAAACTAAAACGTAAGTTTGAATAAAATAATAATAATAATAATAATAATCAAAATTACTTATAGAATAAAATAATAAAATAATAAAACTCAAATTTGAAATTATGAATGCAGTGTAGTGTACGTTATTCAATAGATAAATATTCAATAAATAAATATGTGAAATTATAGAATGCATGTGCATTCATATGATGTACGTGGAATTTTTGTTGCTTGGCTTCTAAGTTTTAGAAGCTATAAATAAGAGATCTCATAACAAATTCAAACTGCTCAAAATCCATTTCCACTTTCTCTCAAGCTATCGCCTCCTTTCTTCTTTTAATATATTCAATTTTTATATTTCAATAATAATAATAAAACCCTGCCCCGTTTTAAGTATTATAGCCCCTGATCCCTAATACCCTGTCCAAGTGACGTAGGGCCCCGTAACGTATGTCAAGGCTCTGCCTAAATTCGTTGGGGTTCTGTCTCGTGACGTAGGGATAAAGTGAAATTGGGTTACTATACTTAATGTGAGTGCACTATATATTTTATTAAATAATTCAGGAGTTATACGCAAGATATACCAAACCTCTTTAAAATATTTGAGACACCCCCCAAATATCCTAAAAGCACCCCTGACACCCTACACTTCTTAAAATACGCCCCATATGTGAAAACTGAATCTGAAATATAATATAGTATTAAAACTAAATAAAAAACAAGAAATAGTAAGTTGAGGCGGGCCGCGTAGACCCACCCCAACCTTCACGCGGGCGGTATAGAGGTTTAAATCAGAATTCGTTAACTTTTAAGTTGAGGCGGGCCGCGTGAACCCCACCCCAACCTTACGCGGGCCGCGTGAGATGAAAAATGTGGCGCAGCTCTGGGCCGCCACTTGGCCCAACACCTGGCGGGCCTACCTGATGACCCAGCTAAGCTACGACGACGACCAGAGTCAACGCGGGCCGCGTAGGCCCTTTGCTTGTTTTACGCGGGCCGCGAGAGAGACAAGATCAACACCTATAAATAGAACGCGTCGGATCTCAGTAGAATTCGTTCATTTCTTTCTTTCTTAAGCAAATTTCTGAATAGAAGGCATAATACTCGGGTATTATACCCCCTAATTAGCGAAGCTCTGCCTCGTTGTAAGTATCATAACCCCTGGATACGTATTAGATACTCTGCCCGATTGATCTAGGGTTCCGTAACGGCTGTCGTGGTTCTGCCCGACGTAGTCGTTGGAATGCCGTCTCGGGGAGAGTATTACTAATGTTAAAATGGGTTATTATACTAACGCATGTGCATTGTTTATTACTTAGATTATAACCAGGGAATCACAAAGGAAAGCCCTATAATAGCAATGTGAGTTTATCCTCTTTTTGTTAACCTTTTTGTAATATTTTACAAAACCTTAAATGTTTTACAATGCGATTAAGCGGTGATTGAGTCTTTGTAATTCTTCAATTACTACCGGTATATTGGGGTTTTGTATACAAAATTTACTACACTGTGGGTAGTAAGTCGGAATGACAATACGTTACCATTGGACGAAGAGTTAGCCAATGTGTAATATGACCCACAAGTCAGGATTGACAGTACGGAATGAGTAATTGTGTAGAAATAAACAATGTGATCGCTCTCAATACTGTGTTAATCGATAAAATGTTTCTTGATTAAACTGGGATTCACTCACCAGTATTTCTTGCTGATAAAATGTTTTAAACATGTGTTTCAGGTAACTTAGTGTGAAGCCAATAAAAGCCAGCTGGAGAGCACTGAAGGCTTGGAAAAGTGGCTATACAGTTACCTAAAATAAAATAGATGTTTTTATTAAATAAAATAGGATTTATTCCTATGAAAATGTGTGTACTGCAAACTTGGGTTTTAACCCATGTGTTTAATATTATGAAAATATGGTGGTAAAATATTTCCTAACTACGGTCCTGATGAAAACTTCCGCTGCCAAATTAGACAATACACGATACCACCGAAACTGGCTCACGGCCGCCCGCTCCCGGGATTTTACCAGGAGGGAATGGGGGTTGTGATAGAAGGTGGTATCAGAGTTATGCCACTGGTTCAAGCCAAAGAAGTGTTCTGCTGACACTTACGTTTTAAATTCTGTGTTAGGAAATAACTTATGTGATTATGTGTTTTATATTATTTGCCTATTTGCTAGTTCACAGTATGGGTAAGCAAAAGAATTTCGGATATCTATCGTCAATTAGATAATTCACCAAAAGATAAGGGAACATCATTTCAACCAAATCCCTCAGGATACTCAGCAGATACTAAGGAAGGAATTTTTATTCGTAAGGCACAGTCTGAGAAACCATTTACCACTAAAAAGAGAAGTAGAATTATTAGAAAAAGTCAAGAGAAAATAAAGAAAATCAAGAAGTCACAACCAAAGGAAATGAAAATTAATAAGGAAATAAATGCACAAACTCAGGAAACAGACAATAACTCACTAGGGGAAAATGAATTAGATAAACAATGGGTAAATCTCCATATGTTAGCCACTACGGCAGTAAATGCTAACTTATATTAAATAGTTGAACCACCAAACCAGTACCAGCACCCATGCCACCTATGAGCTAGAAACTTTAAAGGAACTTCGCTCATTAGATAACAACTTAGTAAAGACAGGAGATAGAATAAACCTTATATAAAAGCATGTTGAGCCTAATACTCCTATAAACTAGATAGACTAAAATAAGTTACGGATGCATAATCATTAGTATATTTTGAATTCCAGTTGTAGTTGTAATAAATACATATATATATATAAGTTGCAATGTTCGCCGTTTTTAATCAATCTATTTTTATGATTGTACCCAAAATGTTTATACTAGAATTTTATCTGTGATAATTAATACCACCTACTCAAATAATGTCATAATATACATCAAACTAAGTTGGTTAGTAACAAAGCAGTCATATTTATGACTCTCTTTTGGAACCAATTATTTACTTTGGGTTAAAATACATATTGAAATATATGGTATAAAGCTTTAAAACTTTGTGGTTTTAATAATATTATTTCAAAATAATTTATATTTAAATAAATAAAACCAAAGCTATTAAAGTAACTAAAAGGATTTTAAGAATAAATAAAATTTAGAAAGATTGCTTTAGTAGATCAAGCTATAGCAAGTTTTTGAAACCTAGGTGTACCAATTTCCCACTTTATTTTATCCCTTCTGGTTTATAACTAGTTGACCATAATACTTCATACTTTTATAGTTTTATGAAATAATTAATGTTGGGATTACTTTTAAAAATTTCTATTAAAATACTTAGTAATAAAATAGATGGTTAAATAAATATGATGAGTATTCGTGATTAAATAAAATCATTTAAAATTTTTAGAGAGTTGGGTTGTGTAACTCGATATATATATATATATATATATATAGTTATAATAATAATGATACTACTACTAATAAACGTCCTTATTATTATAATATCAAAACAAAAAACATATATATATGTTGGATAGACTATGTTTAACGATGTCATAAAAATGATTAGTTATAAAAATTTGATGTTCATAAATTTTTGTTATATAAAGGGATAAGATGTAGATAGATTATTTTGGTATAAGGAGATATATTTTAATTATAAGTTGTGAAGAAAAGAAGATCATAACAAGCTCTTACAATCATGTATTTTTCAAATAACTACATACACCAAAGCATCATGCAAATATGTTTTATAAGTCATTTACTAATAACTTGAATAAATATGTAACTTTATATATTTATGTAATGATTAATATATTATAATATTCACAGATAAATCCCTTATTTTAAGATACTCAATAAATATTCATGGATTATGAAATATGATTAAATCAAGAAAATATGTTCTACATGATTACTAACGTATATATTTATATAAAAAAAAGATTTTAAATAACTCATAAGTTTGATTGCGACCTATATTTATAAATACCCAAAAGTTATAAATCTATAGGATAGCTATGTAATGAAAATTTTTATATATCTTTATGGTGTATTATAAAAAAAAAGAAAAGATGGATCTAATGATTTATACAATCGGTATATATAAAAGAGAATAAATAATTTTAAGAGTAAAAGATGTTACAAAATGAAAATCCCTTTTTCCTACTCCACTTAAATTAATAATTTAAGTATTCTATTTATTTACTTAATTATTTATTTTACCTGGCACATTAAAATTTCCCTGAAAATTCTAGTTTTGTTTCATTTTCAAAACTAAAATTTAAAATAGATACCCCACATAAATATGATTGACCCAATTGTGTATTTAATACAGTTGTCTTTTATATAACTTTATTTAAAAATCAGATCACAATTTTAATATTGTAAATCTTTAAATAAAACAAGGTTGTGTTTTTAATATATAGGATAATTATGCATTTACACCATTTCTTCACTGAAAAGATGGTAAAAATATCACCCTGTTAATTTTTATCACATCTTCATAGTTTTTCAAAATCACAAATTCTGCTTGTAGCCTAGGACCAATTTCACATTTGGGATGATAGGATGAACATGGATTTGACGGTTGTGCATTTGTTCAAGGAACCCTTTGATGTTTATAGTAAAACAGACACACAAAAACACACTTTATTATATATTTCACACACCAAATGTGGGTAATATATGGTATTTATACCCTTTACGATTGACGGTTATTTAACTGTTTTTTTATATTCCTAACTAACGGCCAAAACCGTTGCTAAACATTACGTTCTAAATCTGGACAATTTGATGTTCTCATCCCAATGACTCCTAATAAATAAGAATTTATTGATTAATTCTAATTCTAACACTACTAATATTTTTTACTCATTCGTTGGGCATATTCCCTCTCTTTTGACTTCGACGTTAGTGGACGGTTTTTTTCCCGGAAGGCGGTGGTAGCATGGAGGATGACAATGGAGGGGGCCGGGTTGGTTTCGCTGGCAACGTCGCTTCAGTTATACATGGCGGGTGTGTGCAAGCCTGCAAGGCAATATAATTGTAAAGTTGGGGGTAAGAAGTATCGGTGGATATGAAGATGTCTTTATAGGTTTGGTGGTTGTGTCGGTTATTTTACTTACACGGTGGTTTTTGTTTTTTTTTTTTTTTTGAACGGACACGGTGATTATTTAAGAAACGACACGCCTTGATTGAATCATTGGTGTTCATCTAAATGGTGTCAAAAAAAGGCAGTTGGTGTTTTTCTAAATGGTGTCAAAAAAGGGGCCAAAGTAAATAAGATTTATAACTGTTTTTACCCGTATGGTTAGGAGTTGGCCAGAAAGTCTAAATTTCCTAAAAAGTGTAAAAAGTCATAAAATACCATAATGTCAACCATAAAACACACAAAAAACCCACAAATAATATGATGAAGATTACTAAAACATCATGTCTGTGGGTTTTGTGTTGTGTTTTAGATGTTAAGGCTCTGATTATGGAATGACAAATATTATTGTGTTTTATGTTGTTTAGCATTTTATGTTTTATATTCATAGTTCTACGATGGTGCGTTTTAAGTTTTTATGGACTATTAGAGTTTGAATATGGTGTTTTAGTAATATTCATTCTATTATTTGTGAGTTTTAAGTGTGTTTTATGCCTGAAATTATTGTGTTTTATGACTTTTTACACTTTTTAGGAAAAACACACTTTCCGTATGATCCCCACTCTTACCCGTATATCTCAAACTTTTTCTCATAACATTTAGGATATGGTATGTTATGTTCTTACGTGTTCACAAAGGGACATGTGTATTAAATAAAGGGGTAATAAATTAAAAGGTAAGGGTGTGTGTTTTAAACAAAATGGTACATGTTGATTTTCTGTTAAACAAAGAGGTATGTGTGTTAAACAAAAGGGTACATGGGTACATGTTGAAGTGTGTGATGTTGGTTGTATTAGATGTGTTTATTAATTCAAGGGTATTATTTAAAAGGTGTAATGTCAAGAGACACAACCGCTAAGTTAACCAATGGCACCCTAAGTTACTTTTTGTAAGGTTATACAATTACTATTACTATTGTATGAGATATACATACATATTCTAAATACATGTATATTACTCAAATATATTTAAAATCAATTTTAGAACATCAAACTCTATATTACTTACCATAAGTATTTCTTTGAATAAATAATATAATATACAATAAATTGATAATTAAGTTTTGATATTTTGAACCCATAAATAAAATGTCATGGGTCGCATATGCACATAGTTTTCTAAATAACGCCTCTCAATCTTGAATTGATTCTTATAAAAGAAAAGGTAGGAGTGTGATAATTGGAATAGATATATAGATAGTTACTTGAGAAAAAATTATTAATATAAATGAGTCTGGTATAGTTTAACCCATTAGTTAAAAAAATGAAATTTGTTGTTATGAGTCCAGAAAATTTATATTTTGAATAAATTATTTCCCTAAAACTTTTAATTCCAAAATATTATATTTGACAGAAATTTATTTTATAAAAGGATAAAATAAAGTCATGGAAATAAGCTTGATGATTGGTGCCATCGGATGTATAGTTATTATTTTATATATGTGTGCATATATCCCGTAAGTTAATATTAACTAGAGAGTTGAAATTTTATACACATATATGCATATACCCAATAGAATTTCTTGATGATATACTCAATATAATATCTTCTGTAAGATAAACATAAGAGAAAATATCATTGGTAGTTCATATGAAAACATGAAGTTATTATAAGAATAAACCATGAAATTACTATATTGTAAAATGCCATCTGTCTCAATAAAATATTCCTTGTGACAGAATCTAATAAAGTTAGCTGTAAGCATACTTATTACATTGAACCTAGCTATAGTATCAATGGAGAAAATGATATATTTGAAACTCCATTCTCCAACCAAAAGAAACCCACAACCATAATAATATCCATGCTTAAATGAAAGAGTTGAGATATTGATATTCACTGGTAACAACCAGGAAAGTACTTAGACTTGAACCTAAGGAAAATGCCTTAGTATAAAGCATTGAGATAAGCAAATTACTTGCGTAGATAAAGTGTGATGGTTATTAGTATCCCGTGAGGATGATGACTAGAACAGTGTCTGTATGATAAATAAGCAATAACACTTGGCCACTATTATTTCTTGTTTATTGGTACTACTCGGTTCTAGAATATGATCCATCATGAGAATACTAATTTCCTTGTTCCTTGATACAAGCCATAATAAATGATGTACTTCTGAAATCATTATTTGAGAAAATTCTATTTATGGGAAATACAGTGATAACTACCTCTCCGGCAAGCCTGGGTATGATGTGGTATACACTCCAACTTGTCCGGGTGAGATGGGGTTACCTCTCCGGCAAGACCGGGTGAGATGGGGTATATGTTATGATAATGGAATTCCCTAAATAGTACCATGACCTGATGTCTAACTTATGAATCTGTTAAATATATTGATCTTCTGAATAAGGTGTATATTGTCATGTGTGAAATATATGATTACATAGATATAAGTATATCTATAAGGAAATCCAAAGACCATATTGATTGACAATTAGGGATAAATCATGAACAAGATGTCAATGTTAGTTCTAGATTTAATTATCAGGAATCTCTCATATACATCTATAATTCCAATATCAAACATTATTTCGTTTGATCATCCGTCTCGAAATTCGTGCGTCAAGAGGAACGACAGGAACTCTTTAAGTTGGGACGCCATCAAAAGTATAAGAATTTCCCTTGCAATTATTAACGTATTAGGAAACCTGAAATAAAAGCTGTGTTAAAATACAAAACATATTTCAGTCAAGGATAAGAATCTCATAGAAAATAGTTCAGATCAAAGTAAAATGAAATTCAAAACAAGGACCAGAATATACCTATAAACTAAACTAACTAAAAATATTCATCCATATTTCAGGGAATCTCGAGGACGAGATTTAAAACAAGGTGGGGAGGATGTAACATTCCCAAAATTTTTATTTATCAAATATATAAAAACTTATGTTATTAAAAGGATGCATCATGGGTAAATTGACCAATGGAAATATGAGATATTTTGGGCAAGCGTAGGAACCATTTAATAATAAAAATACATTATATTTGAACCTACTCTATTTTTAATGAAACTTGGTTCAAAATGTATATAAAATTATTCTCGTTCTAATGACATATTTATTATTTTATAAAACGTCATATTTTAGAAGTTATAAGCGCCAAAAGAGTAAAGCAGTTAAATTAATTATAATATATATATATAGGGTAAGGATAGTGTAAAAAGGGCCTAAAGTGTGAGAAGTGTAAGAAGTGTATTATAACACTATATATAATACTATATAACACCATATAAACACCGTATAACAATATGTAACACCATATAATACCATATAACACTATGTAATACTATATATCATTATATAACAAATATAACACTATAGGTTGTCTGATAACATGTCTATGATAGATGTATAGTGTTATATTTGTTATATAATGATATATAGTGTTACATAGTGTTATATAGTATTATATGTTGTTACATATTGTTATACGGTGTTTATATGGTGTTATATAGTATTATATATAGTGTTATAATACATTTCTTACACTTCTCACACTTTGAGCACTTTTTACAGGATCCTCTACCTATATATATATATATTAAATAATAATAATCAAAATTCATATATGATAAAAATAAAAGTAAATGAACATAAATTTATGGTATATTAGAATATGGGGTATGGGGCGGGGTTGTGGTGTGGGTTGGATACAAACGCCCAAGTCACCACCTCGGGTGGGCTTAGGTTTCGGCATGGCCCTTTGGGCGGGGGTTTCAGCCCGGGCGTTGGACGGGGCTATCAAGATGACATGGCGGGATCTCATTGGCCAAGACAAGTAGCCGTTTGGGCTAGCCATTGGCCAACGGCTATGTGTTTAAAAAAAATTATTCACTATAAATACTCACAATTCTATTCATTTTTTACAATATGGGGTATGGGGCGGGGGTTGTGGCGTGGGTTGGGTACAAACGCCCAAGTCACCACTTCGGGTGGACTTGGGTTTCGGCGTGGCCCCTTGAGCGGGGGATTCAGCCCGGGGGTGGGAGTTGTGGCGTGGGTTGGGTACAAACGCCCAAGTCACCATCCCAGGTGGGCTTGGGTTTCGGTGTGGCCCCTTGGGCGGGGGTTTCAGTCCGGGCGTTGGACGGGGCTATCAAGATGACATGGCGGGATCTCATTGGCCAAGACAACTAGCCGTTTGTGCTAACCGTTGGCCAACGGCTCTGTGTTTAAAAAAAATTTATGCACTATAAATACTCACACTTCTATTCATTTTTTACCACAACTACTCCACCTCTTCTATAATCATCTATATCTTATTTTTTTTAAAAAAATTCCCATTCAACCACAATACGAAAAATGAATCCTCATAATCGTGGTTTTGACCCGAACAATCCGTGGGCATTTTAAGAAACACCTAGCCCAACATTCAATCGTCCAATTGCTCCCTTTTTAATACACTCCACGATGCCGGATATGGCTGGTTACGCATCGTTTATCTCGAATCGTTTGAAGAATGATGTCGGTCGAAAACACCAATGCCTTTCGCGCAACGCGCGTCATTGAAAAACACTAGTTCATTTAAATAAAGTGAAACTAAAACGTAAGTTTGAATAAAATAATAATAATAATCAAAATTACTTATAGAATAAAATAATAAAACTCAAATTTGAAATTATGAATGCAGTGTAGTGTACGTTATTCAATAGATAAATATTCAATAAATAAATATGTGAAATTATAGAATGCATGTGCATTCATATGATGTACGTGTAGGGATGGCAATGGGTCGGGTTCGGGTCGGGTATTAGCAATCCTATACCAATACACGGTTGTAAAATCGTGTCCCATACCCGACCCAATACCCGTCGGGTATATGTCGGGTAATTACCCGTCAGGTACCGGGTATACCCACGGGTATCGGGTATACCCATTAGTTTGTTAAAAAATATACACTGGGATTTCCAAATACATTTTTTACTATTATAATTATTATATAATTTTATTTATGCAACAACTATTATAAATTAAAATATACATTACACAGATATAAGTTTTAGCATAAATTAATAATAACTTTATAATATTTATACACTTATATGTATAGGGGAAGGTTCATTTGAGAATAAAATTTTGTTGAGAAAAAAAAGAACAAAAGGGTATGATTGTAAAACATTAAATAGTTTTTTTTCTCCTCTCATCTATACTATATTATAATGCATGAGGCAAGGGTATTTTAAGATACCCAAAAAATAAGAACTCCCCACCCCCCCCCCTTTATTTATAGAAAGACCCCTAAAATGAGGGTAGTTTGGTCTTTTAAACACTATTTATTTTTTAGCCCCTAAACTTATTACACTTAAATCCCTAAGGTTTTAAAAAAATATAGATAATTAGTTACAATTAATCCCTCCACAACAAACTTATAATTTTTATACTTATTCTTGACATATCTTATAAACCATAATGGTTTAAAAAACTCCAAAGGTACCGTGACGACCTACTCATTTTTGTGGATGTTTCGATAGTTGTCTTGCTTGGTATTGACGTGCGGATTAAAAGGTACAAGTAGATGATGCGTTAATGTACAAGTGATTAAAACCCAACATACATGGTCATTACCACAGAATGTTTAATAGCTACAAAATGTCAAGTGATTAAATATAGTCAATGCCAAGGAATATTTTGTTAGAACTTTTGAGATCGTTGATACTTGTGCTGGATTAGTTTAGTCACAGTTTGTAGCTATTTTGAATGTACAAGGGCTTATTTTGTAATTCTCTAAAAGTAAAGTTCCTGACCTAGTGTAGATAAGATTCCAGCAAATTTATAAATTTGCTGGATAATCAGGAACACTATATATAGCCCATACATTGTAACCTACTCAAGCTTTTGGCTCTTCAATGAATATTGGTGTTGTTACTTTCTTGTGTTGATCTTGTGCTCAAATATGATATCCAAGGTGTTTTATTGTTATACTTATTGTTTGGATTTAATACAACACTTGTTGTATTCATTAATCCATTAGCTTCACCTTCATCTTTGATCTTTCTTAACTTTTCATATCTCAAACACCTAATCAATAGGTGTTTTGGGTTAAAACAACCAACCACTGTGATCCGAATTCGTTTTGGGATCTACAATTTGGTATCAGAGCCTTAGTGCTCTTGGTTGTTGTGTTTTTGTTGAGATTTTTCATAGTTTTGAAGGTTTTTCAAGAGTTTCAAAGTTTTCAAATTTTTGGACTTAAAATGGATTGATTTGGTGTGTTTAATCGATAGGTTGCTGTTAATACATGATTAGGGAGTCATTTTGGACATTTTGATGCATCAAAACATGGTTTTTGAGCTGTTTTTGGGTGATTAGAGGGTTTTAGTTCGTGATAACCCTCTGTCCAGCGAAATTATCTTGAAGTCAGCGAACAATTTTTGAATATAGCAAAATTAATTTTTGAATACAGCGAACACAGTGTTGAATATAGCGAACTTAATCAAATAGTTGAGAAACTCATCGCAGAATCACTAATTTCGCCGATCATCATTCGAGCGAAATTACTGATCATTTGCGAAATAGTGTCCAGTGACCCTTGAGCGAAATTATCGAAGGCGACTTCGAGAACTGTGATACTGAACCACAGCGTTCTTATCACGGTATTCGGCGGAATAAATCTAACCTTTGTCTGTGTTGTGTTTTGTCAGCGGAGTTATTGTGTTCGCTCGTGCAGGACTACCTAAAGCCTCAGCGAAGTTCGAAGATCCGTTAGCGAATTTGTTCGAGTCTCGTTGGTCATCAGCGAAATTACCTCTGTTATTGTTCATCTGTGACTTGTCAGCGAAATTAACTACTGATCAGCCCCATTTTGTCTAAAACAAGCAAAGATGTCGTTGAATCAACTAAGTCCAATCGCTCAAGCGGAACTTGAGACTGGAACCACCACTCGACCACCAAAGTTGAAAGGTGCTGAAGACTTTAGCACTTGGAAGACTCGCATTCAATCGTTCTTCGAGTACACTGACTACAATCTGTGGCTATCTGTCACCGCTGGACCCCACATTCCAACGGTTGTTCGAGGAGATGCAGTAGTTGCCAACAATGATGCAACTACCTTTACTGATGAAGACAAGGCTCTTATCCAACGTGATCGTCGTGCTCACGCTGCCTTAACCATGGCACTATCAACCAACGACTGCAACATGTTTGAAGAACACCGAACTGCAAATGCACTCTGGAATGCATTGATTGAGTACTATGAAGGAAATGAAGAGTTGATCGAAAGCAAGAGAGATATGGTGCAGAAACAATATGACATGTTTTGTGGAGTTCGTGGAGAAAGTCTTTCTGACCATATCAGTCGTTTTCTGAATATGATGACCAAAATGAAGAAGGCGGGAAATCCTGTCACAAATCGTGCTGCAATAAAGAAGCTGCTAGATTCACTTCCCAAGGAATGGAGCCTACAATGCATGATGATCAAGAAGGATTTCCTCAACAATCCAAATCCTGTCACTCTATCCGATCTGATCAACACCCTAAGAGCCTTTGAAATGGATGTAAACAAAAGAGAAATGAACACTGCTGGTTACCCACCAAAGTCAACTCAAAACACTGCTGGATTGAAAAATGTTGCATTCCTTGCTTCGGGGGGCACCACTCCACAAGCTTCTGACTTAATCTACGCTAATGCTTCCGCAAGCGCATCGAAAGCTCAACAACTTGTTGAGAAGACTATCACTGCTGATACTCAAGCGTTGAAAGTATCCACTGAAAATGTAGCACTCTTCAACACGTTTCTGAGGAGCTATGAAGCCCTGATGTCTGGAGAACTAAGGAAGGAGATGTTTACAGCTGAAGACATGTATCAGGTTGATCCAGATGATATGGAGGAAATGGACCTGAAATGGCAGATGGCCATGATCACTTTGAGGTTAAAGAAATTTCAAGACAAAACAGGAAAGCGTTTAGGTCTTGGAAAAGCTGGCTTTGACAAATCTAAACTTAGGTGCTACAACTGCAAGAATCTAGGACATTTCAAGCGTGATTGTCCTCTGTTGAAAGAAGGAAACAGTGAAACCACTCCTGCTGTAAAGTAAATCACAGTTGAAGAGAACAAGAACAACGCGTCTCCTAGCACGCCAAAAGCTTTAGTCGTTGAAGACTACGATTGGAGTGAAGAAATTACTGAAGCAAAGGAGCAAGTCAACAAAGCTCTAATGGCCAAGATCTCAGGTGAATCCTCATCAAGACAATTTGAAAAGCAGACTGCTGGAATTCCAAAAGGAGACAATACTGCTGACAAAGGTCTGAAAAGCATTCTGACCTCAGTGGAGCCTGAAAATGAAAAGAAATGTGGTCAAGCAGAGGAGCATGTTTCGAAAGAGGCATCTGAGAAGGGCAAGGAAAAGGTCCCAGCAGCCGCCATGAAAGCAGATTCATCAAAGGAGAAGGCTGACAAGGACTTGGTAAACAGTATTCCACTTAGTTTCAAAGAAAAATTATGCACACCTGCATGCGTTGATGTCGTGGCACATTATAAAGTCTTAAATCTAGAATTTGAAAGACAAAAAGACAAAGCTTTAAAATTTAACAACGAGCTTATACAGAACGAGGATGCTTATCAGAGAAAGTTGAACTCAACTTTAGCTGAAATGCAAACTCTTAAAGAATTTGTGTTTAGAAAAGATTTTATCATTAACGATCTTACAGAAAGATTAGAAAAAGCTTTGAACGAAAAGAATAAATTACAAATTATAATAGATAAATGGAATGTCAGTCAAAAGGCCTTTACTGACATTAAAAACTGCCAACGACCAACGTTTGTGAAGGACGGGATTGGGTATAAGGATAGGCACGGAAATGAAAGAAAACTTTTCTTTCCTCCACATAGCAAAAACTATGTGCCTATGCCGACTCCTCATCCCGAAAACGATCTTATCAATGAAAAGGCCTCTGTTGAACAAAATGAGTTTTGTGAAAATGAGACAATCGCTAACTGCTCTAAAAGTAATGCAGATCCCATTGTGTGTAAAGAAGATGTGTGCGATGAGGATGGAGACTGCGGCGGGTCTAAAATAGGAATTGGATATTCAGGCGACAGTTATTCCACCGTTAACTGGTTCGCCTGGAACTGTTCTAGGAAAAACAATGTTAAGGATGATTGTAATAGTTTAAGTAGGATGGATGACTGTAATGGCCGAGTGCCTAAATTTAAATCTTCGGATGACTGTAAGGGCCATGCGCCTACATTTGAGACCCGTGATCGTGAACATTGTGTGTCTGAATGTCATGATTTAAATTATGCGTTTTGTGATGATAAAGTTGCCTGTGAATCTCCTGTATTTGTGCCAGAATTGAAAAAGAATATTTTCGGAAAATTCCTCACAGAGGAAATTCCCGAATTTATTCCTTCTAGAACAGGTGTGATAAATTCGGAAAAGAGTGTCTCTGAAGATCATGGCAATGAAGACTCAAGCATTACTACCTCAGAAGACGAGCAAGGATCAGAAAGTTCGAGTGAAGATCAATCCACCAATGATGAAAGCTTCGAGTGTTCAAGTTCTGAAACCATTGAAGATCAAGACTCAGAAAGTCCAAACAAAGATCAAAGTTGCAATGAGTCAAGTTACGAAGCAAGTGAAGAGCAAAGCTCAAGTGAGGACAACATATCTGAAAGCTCATCCGATTCAGACAATGATGAAGAACACTCAGAAGATGAAAGCAGAGTGGACAAGAAAATGAAGAAATCAGAAAGCTCAAGACTCTCATCACATACATCATCTTCTGACACCAAACGACCCAGACATAAAAGATGCTTTCGCTGTAGTCATTTAGGACATACAGCGAAACATTGTAAAACAAAAAAGTTTTCTAAACCAGAGCATGATTTTCTTACAAACGTCACATATCAATTAAATTATCTTAAGAAGTCTGTTAAAAATCTGGTTGAGTCAACTGCCTATTTTTGGAAACAAAAAGAGGCCAAAGTGGGTCAAAACCACGATAGATTCGAAATGAGGCAAATCTGGGTTCCCAAAACAAACTAATTTGTATATGTGTATATTTGTGTATATCAGAATAAACTTCAGAAATGGCTCCTCATGCTCATGGAATACATCTAGCACGTAGACAGCGGATGTTCAAGACACATGACAGGATTGAAGGAACTTCTGAAGAATTTTCGCTTCATCGATGGTGATTTCGTATCATTCGCTGGAGACGAGAAGGGAGGAAAGATTGTTGGAGTAGGAGATGTGGTGTCTGAAGCCCTCATGCTGGAGAATGTCAATTATGTTCCGGAGCTGTGCTACAATCTCATGAGTGTCTCACAAGTCTGTGATAAAGGAATATCGGTGCTTTTCAATGACATGGAATGCTTGTTCCTGAAGCCCGGTTATGTTGTTCCTGCTGAAATGATCATGCTCACTGCTCCAAGACAAAACAACACATACGTGCTCAATATGAAAAATGCCAAGACAAATGACAACTTGACCTGCTTAATCTCTAAGGCTTCAGAATCGGAATCACTGCTTTGGCATAGGCGACTGGGGCATGTTAATTTCAAAAATATGGACAAACTCGCTAAGTTAAACTTAGTTAGAGGTCTCCCAATTAAAGAATTTCCATTTTCTGAAAAATGTATTGCATGCGCCCAGGGAAAGCAACATAAGAAACCGCACAAGTCCAAAGCAGTGAATACGATCACTGCGCCTCTTCAATTGTTGCATATGGATCTCTTTGGTCCAATCAGTGTTAAAAGTCTTGCTAAAAGTTCTTACTGTTTGGTGATCATAGATGATTTCTCTCGGTTTTCATGGGTCTATTTTCTTGAAGCAAAAAGCGAGACAGCTGAAGTTTTAAAATCGTTAATCCCGTTGATTGAAAACGTGACCAAGCTAAAAGTGAAGTCGATCAGAAGTGACAACGGGTCCGAGTTCAAAAATCAGACCTTCATATCCTTCTGTGCAGAAAAGGGAATTCATCTCCAATACAGTGCGGCAAGAACTCCCCAACAAAATGGAGTCGCTGAACGCAAAAATAGAACTTTGATCGAAGCTGCACGAACCATGCTGGTGGATTCAAAGCTTCCAATTATCTTCTGGGCAGAAGCAGTTAATACGACATGCTACGTTCTAAACAGGGTACTCATTGTAAAACCACATGGAAAGACAGCATATGAACTTCTCTTCAAAAGAAAGCCGCTCATTGACTTCTTCAGACCATTTGGTTGTTCGTGCACCCTTCTAAACACTCAAGAAAATCTCATCAAATTTGAAGCAGTGGGTGATATCTGCTACTTCATGGGGTATTCATCCACACAAAAGGCCTACCGTGTTTACAACAAAAGAACGAAAATGGTGATTGAATCTTACTATGTTGATTTTCAAGAAGGAAACTACACCAACACCGGAAGCACTCCAGATTGGTTCTATGATGTGGGTGTGATTTTTAACACCTTTGAAATCCCGGAAGTAGTTCCAGAAACTGAACCTGTTGAAGACACTCAAGTTGAACCACTGTTTGACTCATCTGACATTGGTTTAACCCCGTTTACCACACGTCTATCTCCATCATCTGCTGACCCTATTCTGGCTGTGAATGAAGCAACTGGTGACACTTCTCCTGAGAACACCCAAGAAAACGGTGCTTCTTCTTCACAGGCGAATGTGAATGAGCCAACTCAAGAAGATGATCCACCAGTAATTTATGTGGACGAACACTTCACCAACCTTCCGTAGCAGATTGAATCTCTGACAAATGCCGGATACAAGACAAATAGAAATCATCCTCTTGAAAACGTCATTGGCGCTGTTGAAGAAGGAGTACTTACACGCGGGCAGTCATCAAGCATCAACAAAGGCCTCTTCGTAGCTTTCCTTTCGCAATCCATTCCACGAGACATTGAAGACGCTATTCAAGATTCCAGTTGGGTCCAGGCCATGCAGGAAGAGCTATCTCAATTCAGAAAGCTTAAAGTTTGGGAACTGGTAGATTTACCTGAAGGAAAGTTTCCAATTGGTACTAAATGGGTCTTCCGTAACAAGATGGATGATCGTGGAGTGGCAATCAAGAACAAGGCCAGATTGGTGATACAGGGTTTTCGTCAGGAAGAAGGGATTGACTACGAAGAAGTATTTGCTCCAGTTGCACGACTGGAAGCAATCAGAATATTCCTGGCATATGCATCATATAGAAATTTCAAAGTTTTCCAAATGGATGTTAAAAGTGCGTTCCTTTATGGGAAAGTAAAGGAAGAAGTTTATGTATGTCAGCCTCCAGGGTTCGAAGATCCTCATTTTCCAGGTCGCTACTTCAAGCTGGACAAAGCTCTCTATGGTCTTCACCAAGCTCCACGTGCTTGGTACGAGACTTTGTCCACATACTTGTTGGAGTGTGGATACACCAGAGGAAAGATCGACATGACTCTATTCACCAAAAAGATAGGGGAGGATGTAATGCTTGTTCAAATCTACGTCGACGATATTATCTTCGGGTCAACTAACGAGGCGTTGTGCAGAGAATTCGAAACCGTCATGAAGGCAAAATTCGAGATGAGCATGATGGGAGAGCTGAATTTCTTTTTAGGGCTAGAAGTGAAGCAAAAGGAGGATGGGATTCTCCTTCATCAGGCCAAGTACATTCGGGACATTCTCACGAAGTGCAAGATGAACGACTGTAAAGTTGCAAGCACCCCGTTCGCTTCTCAGACAGAACTCACTCTAGATCCTCAAGGAAAACCAGTAAACAAATCCTTTTATCGCTCGATGATCGGTTCTCTCATGTACTTGACGGCTAGCAGGCCGGACATCATGTGGGCAGTCTGTCTTTGTGCTCGATTTCAGACAAATCCCAAGGAATCCCATGAAATCCCATGAAATTGCTGTAAAGCGCATCTTCCGCTATCTCAAAGGAACTCCGAAACTAGGTCTTTGGTATCCTAAAGATAGTAATTTTGATCTTATTGCATATTCTGACAGTGATCATGCAGGTTGTAAAGTGGATCGCAGGTCTGTATCAGGAGGATGTCAATTCTTGGGAAACCGTTTGATTTCATGGCAAAGCAAGAAGCAAACAACGGTGTCCACCTCAACCGCTCAAGCAGAATACACCGCGGCCTACAACTGCTGTTCACAAGTTCTCTGGATACAAAATCAGTTGCTGGATTATGGTATCAACATCATGAAGACTCCCATATTCATCGACAATGAAGCGTGTCTAGGAATTGTGAAGAATCCCATACACCACTCAAGAACAAAGCACATCGAAATTCGAATTCACGCAATTCGAGATGCTTATGAGAAGGGATACATTCAAGTGGTGCCAGTGGATACAACACAGCAGTGGGCCGACATTTTCACGAAAGCCTTCGATAAAACCCGATTCAACCAGTTGGTAACCTGGTTGGAAATGGTCAATTTCCTTGACTGGAAATGAATCTTGTGATCGATATTGTAAAAAAAAAACGTTTGTTGAAAGCAAAACAGGCATCGAAAATGTCGCCCACCAAAAAGATTTTCTGTTTAAAATTTTATTTTCGGGCAAATGGACTCACAAAAATAAAGATTTTAGGGGGGATATATTCAGAAAATCCTTAAAACAGATGCTTATGTCTAACTCCTGCTAGAGGAAGTGATAGAAAATTGCTAACACTTTGTCATTTCTTTCAACAGAATACAAAAATGAAATCGGGGTACCAAGCAACGACGTGTCGGTAGATTCAGCAACACCGACGAGTAAACTGCCGTTAGGAAGCAAAACATAATGTTTACACAAGAATTCTGGCTTTTCTCAGGCATTACGCATCTCAGTGGGTAACACATTGCGGCATATGGCTTAATGGTCTTAAATCTTGCGTTGACAGATTGCCAAAGTCCGAGATTTCGGGTCTTTATATTGGTGTTTCATTCGGAGGATATCATAGTTGTTCTTCTGCTGCATCCAGATACATGCTAACCTAGACGCTATGATATTCTTTTAAATAATAAGTGCCTTAAAAAAAGGCCAAACCCTTTCTAATAAGTGCCATCTTTGGCCAAAACCCATAATAAGCGCCATCTTTGGCCAAAATCCTCAGACGGATTAGTTTGGTAACTCTGCTGTACGGTGGTACTGACCTGTTCACCGAACTATCTGTCTTAGCCCTCGATAGCTCTTGGGATCTCTGTTGTACGAAAGTACAGACCTGATCTCTGTTCTATCGTTGAAGAGAATGAAACCAATATACTCACCTGTTATGAAGAATCTTTGTGCATACCTGGATCGCGGGGGTATGTCCTGATGTGGGACTCACGAGGGCGTAATGATTCTATTCTCAATAGCTTGTGTGGGGGCCATCGAAGACTTGTCAATATTACCAAAAACATGATAAAAGAGCTCTCCAAAGGCATGTTGAAAGAAGGATGCATGGATTTAAGCGGACAAACATACTGGCAGTTTTTCTTGTGCCCTGGTTAGTAAAATAATAATAATAATATATAAAGAATTTGGCAAGTGTTGGCAATATGATCTTCTGCAGGCAAATTCGATGAGCGTCAAATTTTTCAACGAAATTTGCATTAAATGAACCTCCCAGAGCAAGAAACTTGAAGTTCAGAGTCAAAATGGCCCAAATTTTAGCAAAATTGTGAATATTTTGAAATAAACAGTATTTTAAACAAAAATGGGCACGTTTTACGAGAAAGTTTGAAATCAACGAGCGAAATTAAAATTGTTTGAATTCTCACTTTGGGCGGCGGAATTAAGATACCAGCGAAATTATATTTTCGCTGGTTATCAAAATTCGTACATATATATTTTTTTTAACCGTTAGTTACTTTCAAATTTTTCAAACCTTGTCAAAAACGGTTTTCATTTTCTCTCTTACTTGTCACCGGATATTCTAACAAAATCGACACAAGATTCAAATCCAATCAAGATTATCAGGTAATCTCCTTCAATCTATTACTGCTTTCACTTCTTGATTGGTTCGGAGTGATGATTCATGTTTCAATCAATGTATGGGTTTTGGTTTCGATTATCTCTACATTGTTCTTGACATGCTTAAAATCTGTTAATGTTATGCTTGAGATATGTTGCTTGTATGTGACCGGTTTTCGTTACACTTCGGAATGACATGAAAATGCTTGAATCGTATGATGATGTGTGAAATTAGTGATCAAGTGGGTAAAACTGTTAAGGGTTTAAAAAAAGGGTTTAATAAGAAATATATGGTGCCAGCGAATTTAATATGATGATAGCGAAGACAGCGAAGTTACCAGGGAATCTCAAAAGTCTCGAACGCGAGTTCGAGCAACCAGCAAACAATCTATTTCGCTCGAGCAGCGATCTAGTATGTTGCCTTCGCTGGTAAATCATTCTCGGAAACAAAACCATGTCTCTGCTAAGTTCGCTGGCGAACTTAACCGGTAACGTTGCACTTGACCCGGACATGATGCCGACAAAGCTAATCGAGCAACCAGCGAGCTCAGCGAAGACATGTGTCCAGTCCACGAGCGATGATAGCGACAATACCGATAATCAGTGTCAGGTCAGCCAGCGAAGTCAGCGATGATCAATCTTCGTTGACTGATCTAGTCTCTGATCCCGATAATCAGCACCAGCGAAGACAAATCATGACCTGGCAGCGAAATTAATCATATTTTTTAATATTTCAAATTCTTTTAATTCTTTTAATCAAATATTTTAATTTTGTAAATACTGTTTTGTGCATAGCTTCTTGTGTAAATTTTCATTCTAACTTGCCTCGTTTTACGTGTCATGTGCAGTATGGTGAAGATTCTCGAGTGGGATAAAACGTTGAAACATAATCAAAGCATCAACCTGGATGAAGTGCCTCTAGATTTTGAAGATGTAACTAGATGGGTGCGTTCCAGCAGAATCGGTTATGCTGTGGAGACAGCAGTTAAGGTTTACAAGATTCACATACAAGAATTCTGGGAAAACGCAAAACCAGAAACCATCAACAACAAAAGAGGGATAGTGTCGACGGTTCGCAACAAAAGAGTAGAGGTGACTGAAGACCGGATACGCCAGGTTCTGAAGCTACTAGACAATGATCAAGATCCGTTAAGCCTGAGTCAAGATGATATCCTGGATGGTTTTCGAGGAATGGGTTATGCTGGAGATTTCCGTCAAAAGAAAGAGATCAAGAGGAGGACTCACCAGAGACTGGAGGTTCATTGTTCATGTTATTTCTATGAGTCTGGCACACCGAAAGGGTGGTTTTGATGGATTGAACTTGGAATGGTCGGCAGCCATGCTAAATCTGTGTCTTAATCAGAAGTTTAATCTCTCTGGCTTAATATTCAACTATATGCTTGAAAATGCAAGTGCAGCAACGTGGGCGATGTATCCAAGATTCGTTCAGATGCTGATCAATGACCAATACAAGGATCTTCCAAACAAATGAGATCTTTACAAGTTCCACGTCCCCACAAGCCGTCAGTACACTGAGATAAAGACTAATGAATGGGTGCTGTTGCATGATTGGATATACCGAGCAGAGAGATTACCAATAGTAAAGGAAGCTTATAGAAAGTACAAGGAAGCTGTTCGAGAAAAACAACAACGAGCTGCTCAAGCTCAACCCGAAGCAGCTGCAAAAGAAGAACGCTCTAAAGGAAAAAGGAAAGAAAAACAGGCGACTGAAGACGAACCACCCAAAAAGAAAAGGGCACCGGAAAGCACTGAACGATTTATGGGTGCAAGTATAAGGGCGGCCGAGTCAGAAGAACACCGCCAGCATATCAGGGATTTGAAAGACATTCACGCTTTGCAAGAAAAGGAGAAGAGAGAAAAGAGGTTAAAGCAAAAAGAGATATCAGCCTCAGAAAGACCAAAGACAGTGACTGAGGAAGTTCAATCGTTGAATGATTTCGTAGATGCAATGATTGTTGACCCCGATGAAGCTTCGGCAAGCAAGGGACCCTCCAAAGTGTCTCCTGCGAAGCCAACGAGGGTTTCAAAGCCTCCAGTACCTCCACAAAGGGTTCGACCCTTTCAAGAACTTTATGACAAACTGATCAAAGATACCGGGCCTTCAGTTGCCAAAGAAATTTGTCTGCTGAAGAATCAAGTAAACGACACGAACTTTCTGAGGGAAAAGATCAAGGATCAGAGAAAGAAAAACAAAGAAATGAATGCATACATGGCTAAACAGTCCAAGTTCATCAGATTCCAGCAAGCGGGGTTGGAGAAAATGTATAGAATGATGAGGAACATGTGTGAGCAAATGAAAGTGAAACCCATGTTTTCCTTTGAAGAAATCTTCGACTTTGAGGGGTTCGTGGAAGAAGAAAATGCTCGAAAGGAAAAGGAGGCTGAAGCTAAGAAAAAGCGTTCGGAATCAGTTGAAAAAGTAACTGAGGGAAGCGAAAGTGATGAAGAGGCAGTGGATCGAGATGATATGCCGGCAAAATTTCTTGAATGGGGTCTCGAAGAGGAAGTCCTCTATGAACAAGAAGATGGAAAAACCTTCTCTCCTGAGCACCCTGAATGGTTGAAGAAAGAGAGAGAACGACTTCCAGATTTTTTTCAAGTAATAACAGTAGAAAAGAGTGAAGCCACTGATAAGATCATCAGCTGGATGTACGACAATCTTCGAGGGATGTTTGTTGTAAAAAGACGTGGTGGAGTAATCCAGTATTTCCAAACCGGTTTCGATCTTTTCACACTTCCCAGGTGGGATCTGCGGGAACTTGGTCGTCTAGATATATTAAACCCAGAAGAAAGAGGAATCGAGACGGATTTCGAGCGGATAATTGCCAAAGAAAGCATCAGGGGTTTCCCCAATCATGCTCCGCAGCGTCCAAGACGCAGAGTTTCAAAAACAACCATTGATCCAGTAACCGGAAAGGGAAAAGTGACGTGGGTGATAAACCCTGCCAAAGTTGTCACGAGGATCAAGCTTCCAGAAGAAGTTCCTGTCGCCCTCAATGATTTTAAGAAATGGTTTTACGATAGCAGGACTGGTGAAACTGTAATAAGATCCAATGAAAATGTGGATATTCGTATTCTGGATCCTATGGATGTTTTCATGTTTGGGCTCTCAGATCTAACAGTGCTGAACGCTAGCAGCATAAATGTCGGAGCCGGAAATGCTAATCTGGAAGAGGCTGCATTATTTCAGAGAGCGGTAGAGCATGCCTGGAAGTTGAAAAGAGATATGCTGGATCTGGTTGATAAAATTGAGAAGAGGAAAGAAAAGGAAGATAAGAAAAAGGAAGCAAGAAAGAAGAAGAAACACGAACGAAAGAAAGAAGGAACTTCTGCTTCTACAACTGAACCCACCACTACATCACCACCTCCGGCCTTATCCACATATGAGGCCACTAAGGAGGACCAACCAATTTGTGAAGCTGCAATTACTCAAGAATCTTTGGTTACACCAACCGAGACTCAAGCACCACCAGAAACGACAGTGCATGAAGACAGTCCCAAAGAGCCTGAGAAGCAAGCTGCAGAGAATCCAGCGGCCACAACTGAAAAATGAAAAGACAAGTATGCAACGATCTAGGGGGTATTGTTAGAACTTTTGAGATCGTTGATACTTGTGCTGGATTAGTTTAGTCACAGTTTGTAGCTATTTTGAATGTACAAGGGCTTATTTTGTAATTCTCTAAAAGTAAAGTTCCTGACCTAGTGTAGATAAGATTCCAGCAAATTTATAAATTTGCTGGCTAATCAGGAACACTATATATAGCCCATACATTGTAACCTACTCAAGCTTTTGGCTCTTCAATGAATATTGGTGTTGTTACTTTCTTGTGTTGATCTTGTGCTCAAATCTGATATCCAAGGTGTTTTATTGTTATATCTTATTGTTTGGATTTAATACAACACTTGTTGTATTCATTAATCCATTAGCTTCACCTTCATCTTTGATCTTTCTTAACTTTTCATATCACAACTTGTTAAACTTAGACAAATAGGACTCGAAAGATAACACTGGCCGAAAGATAACACTTGTTTGAAGGATCAACAGTGTTCGAAAGATCACTGTTGAGTTTCGAACAGTAACTTCGAAATATTCTCCTACACGAAGGATCCTTATCTTTTGAAATGTAACAGTAGCTCGAACGATGTATCTTTCGAAAAGATTCCTTGGCTCGAAAGATTACTCACTGACTTTGAAAGATGTTCGAAGGATGGGTATCTATCGAACCTCCTTGATCGAAAGACGATCTTTCGAGTTCGAAAGGTATCTTTCGACGAGTCTGACACACTGACAAAAAGTTGACAGATTTGTGAAAAGGTGATGTGGTTGGTGAACCAACTTTCGGCAGAAGGGATGTTCTGCACCAACTTTTCACCAACTTCAGATTTGACTTTGAAAAATTGCCCAAAAAGGAAGCTCCTTATCCACAACCAAGCACCGGAGTTTAGCCGGAAATTTGGCCGGAAAAATAGCAAACCTTTTAAAACAAGATTTTAAGTTACCCAAACCTTCCCGTAACACACCCGGTGTAACGCCCTGTGTTTTGTACTTTCTATTTATAGCTTGTCTTACTCGTGTTGCTAATTTTGGAAGCTTTGTATCATTGTACTCGTTCCTTCTAGTACTCGTTGTAAACTCGAGATTTTGATCATGAATGAAAACTTGCATTTCCTTGTTACATACTATACATACACCATAATACGATTAATCATGAGATCATTTGATACTTCTTTGTGATACTTACAAACATATGTTGAACTTGTAAATATGTGACATATACTTGTTACTTACAAACATGTTACATACTTGTACATTACACTTTTTGCCTAGTTAAATCATCTTTTATTTCATATTTCACCTTGTTACAAGTTAGGGGAAACATTGTTGCATATTATTACACAACTTAACTAATAAAATTACTCATTATAATGTTTTAAAAAAAATAAAAAAACTAAAGAAACATGGCAGCCCAAATTCAGCAAAATTCAGCCCCATATAGTTGGGTTTTGCGGGCTAGTTTCAAGGTGTAACCCCTTCTAAACACTTCCAAAGCCCAACCCATTGAAACCCTAATCCTTCCCCCTATAAATACCACTTATAACCAGCCTCCCTACCACTTTTGCAACACTAAAAACTCTCAAAACATACTCCAAACCGTAGCTGAAAGCAAAGGTTCGAGTAGATTGACACCCCTTCACGAAAATGAGCATAACTCACTCAATTCTTATCCGATTCACTCGATTCTTTTTCCTACTTGCTTGTATAATCATGGGGTTCGATTCCTAGACTTCTCCTTGGAGAAATCAGACCTGGAAATGCCCCGAAATAGTCCATAAACTTTCTGTTTGTTTTTATGTTCATCAAAAACTTGTTTAAATCTATGCAACTTGTGTCCAACACATCTCATACCTATGTCCTAATGCTTACAACTTATCCCATGGTTGGTTAAGCTTAAAAACAAGGTTGAGACATCTAAATCAGAGGTTAAAACCTCATAAACTTTCTGTTTTTAATTAGGGTTTTACCCACAAGTAATGTTCAAGTGTGAAACTTGTTGAATGTGTGATGGTTGGATTAGCTTGGGCTATCCTTCATAAGAATCCACTCATTACTTGATGTTTTGCTATAGATTAGTTGTTGTTAATACCTTGATACTTGTATGTTCATGACCCTCCTTGTTGTTTATAACAACAAGTGTAGTGGTGAACAATAGAGGTGCCTAAATGGAAGCTTGTTCTTCCTACCTCATGTATGTATTCTATGACACAAAGAGGTACCTAAATGGAGACATTAATCTCCTACCTCATGCTTGAATCATAAGACTTGTAAACTATATAATATCTAAGTTATTCTATATGTATACATCTAAGTAACTAAGACTTGATGATGACTTAATAGTTATTTGTTAAGTGGACGTTACATCATCTATGACCATGCCCTTGTTACGACTCTAATGGATCTTAGAATCCATGAAATCATACCAACTCTTTTGAGTTTCAATAGTGTCAAGAACAAGAGTTATGCGTACAAGATGATTATTTTCACCTATGTTACTTTCTATATATTAAAAACTCCGAATCTATAATCTTCCGTTATACGCCAAACTCACACACCTACGTTTCCTTGTGTAGAAGGACAAGGTGCTCCGAACTAATTCATCTACAAACTTGCTCTCGGAATTTCAAGTCACCACTTGTAAACCGTGAGTATACTCGTATTTCCCCCTTTTTACTTTTACCACTTTTGGGGTGTAACATGTTTACCTATTAACTTACACATGAACACTTGGTTAAACACATGAACGTTCCTATAACATGCTTGTATACGTGATGACTTGATACTTTAAACTTGGGTTATTCTTATGTGTTGAACTTATCATTAACTTCGTACGAGCCAAACCTTGACATATGTAGTGCTATAGGATTAACGACCCGCCCGTAAACTTGAGGTTATGTCTTGAGCATATTGCGTTTTCTTGGTTTGATATGTTAGACACATGCCATATTTAAGGTTTATCTTGAATCATATGCTTGCCATGAGGAATTGATCACACTTTTTAACTTATGCTATGTACGTACCAAACTTGTATACTCGCCTTTGCTTTTGCATTGAATTGTATTTTTAAACATGTTACAGGTTGATGATGATGAAATGAAAACGGATAGCAAAGATGCCTAAATACTCACTTAGACGTTTAGGTTTAAAGTGTTGTATCAATTTTGTTTATGTTATGTTGAACAATGTTGTTATTTGCTTTTCTTGTAATGTTTTGACATTTATTTTGGAAATGAAATTTGGATTATTAAATTATTGTCACAAATAGCGTTATGATGTCTCGAGCAATCTTCACACTTCGTCTCATCCCGATGTTTCCGCCATTGGTTGGGGTGTGACAGATTGGTATCAGAGCCATAACTATAGGGAATTAGGAAAATTGCCATGCTTTTGCCCTAGTCTATAGTTTTAGGAACTTTGTCTCTTATTTGTTGTTTAAAACATTTGTGCTCTATCTTACATGCTTCCTAGCTACACTTCTTGTTAATAAATTTATGTGCCTTTCCTAAGGCTAACACGAATACACTTTTGCTATTTTATACTCTTGTAACATCAACGAGACAACTTTACCAAAATAGGCGTGAAACCCACAATTTGGTAAACGACTCTCACTCTACCTTTAATCTATTTTTGCACGAAATTTCACCATTAAGCTAGGAGTGACATCCACAACTTAATGGTAATTTCCATTTCAACTCTAGTGGACCCTTGTCAAAGTGTCAAAATTTTATTTTGGCCGACAAGTACCAACCACATTTAGGGTACGAAATCGTCAAGTTAGGGGTGAAACCCGCATCTTGTCGATTAAGTCCCATTCCTTGATTTTTTTTATTCTCGCCAAAGTCCCGAATGTTCCAATCATTTAGAGATGTGTAGTAACCGGAAGGGTAAGATACCGTTAATCGCTTCTCGACGAGAGTATCTTACTTATAGGCCAAAGCACAATATCTCTAAATCGAAAGGACTTTCGACCCACTTTGGAATTGTCGACGTTTCTCTACCCGAAACATTCCTATGTTTTATTGAGCCTCTCTTTTATGTATCTCAATTTATATGTGATTTTATACTCGAACGTTCATTCATTTCGAAATGTCGTTTTAACCATGTCGCACATTATCGCAATCACAAACAATAATAATTCTCATGAACCAACTAAATTTATATTTTCCTATTCGCAACTTATGTGCTATACATGTTGAATGTGTGTTGGAAACTTATGCTTTATGTGAACTTTACTTGGTACTTGAACATCTACTTGCTTTGCATACACAAACCTTGTTTTCAATTAATGATCAAAGTCTCATCCTTTCCCTTCTCTTTCAAATCTTTTAGATGTCTTCTAGTTCATCCAAGAAACTCAAGTCAAAGAAGGGTTCGACCTCCTCCGCCATGTCCCAAAAGGATTGTATGAAGTTTATGGCTAAACAATTTGCAAAGGTCCTACCCGACATTGTTAGCAAGATCCAAACCGATTCACCCCATGGTTCGGTCGACTCAAAGGCCGACAAACCCAAATCGACCTTCCAATTTAAGCACTTCATGGCTTGTAAACCCTTAGAATTTACCTGCAAGAATGGCGCTACCGCCATGATGAACTGGTTTGATGCCATCGAGCTTACCTTCTTGCAAAGTGGTTGCCCTGACGAACTAAGAACCTTGAATGCAACCGGTGTGTTTCGTGAAAAGGCACTTGAGTGGTGGACAACTGAGCGTAACAAGAGAGGAAACGAGGTCGCACACGCTATGCCGTGGGACGATCTCAAACAACTTATGAAGGATCACTTTTGTCCCCCTCACGAACTCCAAAAGTTGGAAAATGAATTCTGGAACCTCACGCAAAAAGGGAGTGACATGGATGGTTTGATTACACGCTTCAAGCAGCTTAGTGTTCTATGCCCTGGTCAAGTAGAAACCGCCCCCAAAACCGTGGCCAAATTCATTCGTTGTGTTGCACCTTCTTTAACAAACCATCTTGCATCTGCCAACCCTCAAACCATTGAAGACGCGTACCGCATAGCTACCGAACTTAACAACAATTGTGTTCTTCATGGAACCTTTGACAAGGTTTCAACAAAGAATGCGCACCAAGCCACCATTGACTCCCCTAATGAGTCTAAACCCTCCCAGCAATCTAAGAGAAACCAAGGCAAGAAGCGGAAGGCTTCAAGCCAAAACTGCGCGGTCGTCACTCCGCCAAACCCACAACCCCTTCAAACTGTGCCTGCTTTCGATGGTGAACGCAAGGTTTATACTGGAACGCACCCAAAGTGCGACAAATGCCGATATCATCACCCCCCAAACGCTCATTGTCGAAAGTGTGACAAGTGTGGCCGGTATGGGCATCTCTCGCCATACTGTCGTATCCCCCCACAGGCCTACCAAAACCAAGCTCTTTTGGCTCCAAATCAAGTCGCCCCTGTGCGAGCATGCTTCACGTGTGGTGATACCAACCACATGGCCAATGTGTGTCCTCAACGATATCAACCACAACAACCTCGACAGCAACAACCACAGCCACAACCCCAACAACAACAACAGGTTCAAGAACCCGCTAGGGGTCGAGCTTTCCTTCTCACCACAGCTCAGGCTCAAAATGCAAACGACGTCATCACTGGTACGTTTCTCATTAACCATGTCTATGCTTCATGCCTATTTGATACTGGTGCCGATAAAAGTTTTGTGTCGTTAGAATTCGAGTCTTTGCTCAAGTGTAAACGCTCTAAGTTGCCAAAATCTTTCGCTGTCGAAGTTGCTAATGGTAAAACCGTCAAAGTCAATTCTGTTCTCTCCAATTGTTCACTAATCCTTAACGATCATACGTTCTCAATCGATCTCATACCTATGCAAATGGGTAGTTTCGACGTCATAGTAGGTATGGACTGGCTTAGGCGAGTTCGTGCTGAAGTTGTCTGTTCTGAGAAGTTTATTCGCTTGCCTCTTCCAAATGGTGATTCTCTACACGTCTATGGTGAAAAGCCTTCTCAAGGCCTTAAGCTTATGTCATGCATCAAGGCAAACAAGTGCTTACGCAAGGGTACCTTCGCCTTTCTCGCCCACATCGTGGAAAAGAAGGATAAAGGCCCAAGCATAAGTGACGTTCCTGTTGTACGTGACTTTCCGGATGTATTTCCCGAAGACCTTCCTGGTCCTCCTCCTGCTCGTTCTGTCGATTTTCGCATCGATTTAGTGCCTGGCGCTACGCCTGTCGCTAAGTCCCCCTATCGTTTAGCACCCTCTGAGATGCAAGAGCTCTCGAGTCAACTTCAAGAGCTTCTTAACAAAGGCTTCATACGCCCTAGTACTTCTCCTTGGGGCGCTCCCGTTTTATTCGTCAAGAAGAGAGATGGGTCCTTTCGTATGTGTATTGACTATCGTGAGCTCAACAAGCTTACTATCAAGAATCGATACCCTCTTCCTCGCATTGATGACCTCTTCGATCAATTGCAAGGCGCAACCTGCTTTTCAAAGATCGATCTTCGTTCTGGGTATCATCAACTTCGAGTACTCGAAGAAGATGTGCCTAAAACCGCCTTTCGTACGCGTTATGGTCATTATGAGTTCGTGGTCATGCCCTTTGGTTTGACCAACGCACCTGCTGTCTTTATGGACTTAATGAACCGCGTGTGCAAAGCATACTTGGACCGTTTTGTGATTGTCTTCATCGACGATATCCTCATCTATTCCAAGACGCAAGCAGAGCATGAGCAACACTTACGCCTTATTCTTGAACTCCTCCGTACTGAACACCTATATGCCAAATTCTCCAAGTGTGAATTTTGGTTACAAGAAGTTCAATTCCTTGGTCACACTGTCAACAAACTTGGTATTCACGTTGATCCCGCAAAAATCGAAGCTGTGAAAAATTGGGTCGCACCTAAATCTCCGTCCGAAATCCGTTCGTTTCTTGGTCTTGCTGGTTACTACCGTCGTTTTATCCCCAACTTTTCGAAAATCGCTGTTCCTTTGACCTCCTTGACTCAAAAAGAGAGACCTTTTGTTTGGGGTCCCGAACAAGAAGAGTCTTTTCAAACGCTCAAGGACATGCTTTGCAATGCTCCTATCCTAACGCTTCCTGATGGTAACGATGATTTTGTCGTGTATTGCGACGCTTCAAACCTTGGTCTTGGTTGTGTCCTTATGCAACGTGACAAAGTTATCGCTTACGCATCGAGGCAACTCAAAATTCATGAGAAAAACTATACTACTCACGACCTTGAACTTGGTGCGGTCGTTTTTGCATTGAAGATTTGGCGACACTACCTTTATGGTACTAAATGTGTAGTCTTCACCGACCATAAGAGCCTTCAACACATCTTCAATCAAAAAGAACTAAACATGCGTCAACGTCGTTGGGTGGAATTGTTAAACGACTATGACTGCGAAATCAAATACCACCCGGGTAAGGCGAATGTAGTAGCCGACGCCCTGAGTCGTAAAACTCACGTCCAAAGTATCCGTTGTTTCCAACTCGTCCACGATCTTCAAAATCGCATACGTAACGCCCAGTATACATCCGTTAATGAGGGTAACCTCTACAACGAAATGCAATGTGGTGCTGAGAATAGTCTTGTGTCCAAACCCGATGGTATTCTATACTATCTCAATCGCATCTGGATTCCCAATCGTGACGATCTTCGCAATTTCCTGATGAAGGAGGCCCATAACACGAAATATTCTATTCACCCTGGTGCCGATAAGATGTACCATGATATGCGTACTTCCTATTGGTGGCCTGGAATGAAGAAGGATATAGCCACCTTCGTTTCTAAATGTCTTACGTGTTCCAAAGTAAAAGCCGAACATCAACGTCCCTCTGGCTTGCTCGAACAACCAATAATTCCCGTTTGGAAGTGGGAGAGCATTGCCATGGATTTCATCACTAAGCTTCCTCGCACTACAGCTGGTCATGACAGCATATGGGTCGTCGTTGACCGATTGACCAAATCAGCTCACTTCCTCCCCATTCGTGAAGACTTCAAAGTCGAGAAATTGGCTAAGGTCTACATGAAGGAAATCATCTGTCGTCATGGGACGCCCATTGATATCATTTCTGATCGTGATGCTCGTTTTACGTCTCGTCTTTGGGAAACTTTTCAATCTGCTATGGGTACTAAGCTTAACCTTAGCACCGCCTTCCATCCTCAGACTGACGGTCAAACCGAGCGTACTATCCAAACCTTAGAGGATATGCTTCGTTCATGCGTAATAGATTTTGGTGGCAACTGGGATACATACTTGCCCTTGGCTGAATTCTCGTACAATAACAGCTATCACACGAGTATCCAAATGGCTCCTTTCGAAGCATTGTATGGTCGCAAGTGCCGTTCGCCTATTTCTTGGCACGAGATTGGTCAAGCCCAAATCACCGGTCCCGAGCTTATACAAGAGGCTACGGACAAGATTTTACAGGTTCGAGACAACTTATTGAAAGCCAGGAACCGACAGAAGAGTTACGCTGACAAAGGACGCAAACCTATGGAATTCGAGACAGGTGACAACGTGCTTCTCAAGGTATCCCCTTGGAAAGGCGTGGTTCGATTTGGCAAGAAAGGGAAACTCGCACCTCGCTACGTTGGTCCTTTCAAGATTCTCGAAAGGATTGGCAAGGTTGCGTATAGACTGGACCTGCCTGAAGGACTCAGCAATGTACACCCTGTCTTCCATGTGTCCAACTTAAAGAAATGCCTAGCTGACGAAGGACTCCACGTTCCTCTCGAAGACTTGCAAGTCAACGAAACACTTCACTTTGTAGAAAAACCGGTCGAAATCATGGACCAAGGAACCAAGCAATTGAGGCGCAGTCGAATTCCTATTGTCAAAGTTCGATGGGAAGGAAAACGTGGCGCTGAATTTACTTGGGAGCTCGAAAGCGAAATGAAATCGAAATATCCTCATCTTTTCCCTGAGTCTTCCTAAATTTCGGGACGAAATTTCCTAAAGGAGGGGAGACTGTAACGCCCTGTGTTTTGTACTTTCTATTTATAGCTTGTCTTACTCGTGTTGCTAATTTTGGAAGCTTTGTATCATTGTACTCGTTCCTTCTAGTACTCGTTGTAAACTCGAGATTTTGATCATGAATGAAAACTTGCATTTCCTTGTTACATACTATACATACACCATAATACGATTAATCATGAGATCATTTGATACTTCTTTGTGATACTTACAAACATATGTTGAACTTGTAAATATGTGACATATACTTGTTACTTACAAACATGTTACATACTTGTACATTACACTTTTTGCCTAGTTAAATCATCTTTTATTTCATATTTCACCTTGTTACAAGTTAGGGGAAACATTGTTGCATATTATTACACAACTTAACTAATAAAATTACTCATTATAATGTTTTAAAAAAAATAAAAAAACTAAAGAAACATGGCAGCCCAAATTCAGCAAAATTCAGCCCCATATAGTTGGGTTTTGTGGGCTAGTTTCAAGGTGTAACCCCTTCTAAACACTTCCAAAGCCCAACCCATTGAAACCCTAATCCTTCCCCCTATAAATACCACTTATAACCAGCCTCCCTACCACTTTTGCAACACTAAAAACTCTCAAAACATACTCCAAACCGTAGCTGAAAGCAAAGGTTCGAGTAGATTGACACCCCTTCACGAAAATGAGCATAACTCACTCAATTCTTATCCGATTCACTCGATTCTTTTTCCTACTTGCTTGTATAATCATGGGGTTCGATTCCTAGACTTCTCCTTGGAGAAATCAGACCTGGAAATGCCCCGAAATAGTCCATAAACTTTCTGTTTGTTTTTATGTTCATCAAAAACTTGTTTAAATCTATGCAACTTGTGTCCAACACATCTCATACCTATGTCCTAATGCTTACAACTTATCCCATGGTTGGTTAAGCTTAAAAACAAGGTTGAGACATCTAAATCAGAGGTTAAAACCTCATAAACTTTCTGTTTTTAATTAGGGTTTTACCCACAAGTAATGTTCAAGTGTGAAACTTGTTGAATGTGTGATGGTTGGATTAGCTTGGGCTATCCTTCATAAGAATCCACTCATTACTTGATGTTTTGCTATAGATTAGTTGTTGTTAATACCTTGATACTTGTATGTTCATGACCCTCCTTGTTGTTTATAACAACAAGTGTAGTGGTGAACAATAGAGGTGCCTAAATGGAAGCTTGTTCTTCCTACCTCATGTATGTATTCTATGACACAAAGAGGTACCTAAATGGAGACATTAATCTCCTACCTCATGCTTGAATCATAAGACTTGTAAACTATATAATATCTAAGTTATTCTATATGTATACATCTAAGTAACTAAGACTTGATGATGACTTAATAGTTATTTGTTAAGTGGACGTTACATCATCTATGACCATGCCCTTGTTACGACTCTAATGGATCTTAGAATCCATGAAATCATACCAACTCTTTTGAGTTTCAATAGTGTCAAGAACAAGAGTTATGCGTACAAGATGATTATTTTCACCTATGTTACTTTCTATATATTAAAAACTCCGAATCTATAATCTTCCGTTATACGCCAAACTCACACACCTACGTTTCCTTGTGTAGAAGGACAAGGTGCTCCGAACTAATTCATCTACAAACTTGCTCTCGGAATTTCAAGTCACCACTTGTAAACCGTGAGTATACTCGTATTTCCCCCTTTTTACTTTTACCACTTTTGGGGTGTAACATGTTTACCTATTAACTTACACATGAACACTTGGTTAAACACATGAACGTTCCTATAACATGCTTGTATACGTGATGACTTGATACTTTAAACTTGGGTTATTCTTATGTGTTGAACTTATCATTAACTTCGTACGAGCCAAACCTTGACATATGTAGCGCTATAGGATTAACGACCCGCCCGTAAACTTGAGGTTATGTCTTGAGCATATTGCGTTTTCTTGGTTTGATATGTTAGACACATGCCATATTTAAGGTTTATCTTGAATCATATGCTTGCCATGAGGAATTGATCACACTTTTTAACTTATGCTATGTACGTACCAAACTTGTATACTCGCCTTTGCTTTTGCATTGAATTGTATTTTTAAACATGTTACAGGTTGATGATGATGAAATGAAAACGGATAGCAAAGATGCCTAAATACTCACTTAGACGTTTAGGTTTAAAGTGTTGTATCAATTTTGTTTATGTTATGTTGAACAATGTTGTTATTTGCTTTTCTTGTAATGTTTTGACATTTATTTTGGAAATGAAATTTGGATTATTAAATTATTGTCACAAATAGCGTTATGATGTCTCGAGCAATCTTCACACTTCGTCTCATCCCGATGTTTCCGCCATTGGTTGGGGTGTGACACCCGGTTAGTTTAGAACACGTTTTTATGGTTAGAAAGGCAAGAAACACACTAAAAACGGGTGCTAAACCAAGTGAGTTTTTGTCCAAACACTTCCAAAGTCTTGCACAAACCCGGTTTTAACAAGGAAAAGAGCCACGGCTCTGATACCACTTGTAGGTCCCTTCACGAAGGATGACGAACCTAACCTTGTTATACTAACCCACTAGCAAGTGCGGAATCCAAGCTAGTGAGCAAACCGGGATGAAACAAGCACAAACACAAACACACAAAGTTTCACCGATTAACACCACTTGTATTAATACGAATGAAGGGTTCGGTTACAAGCTCAATGTTTACAAATCTGTATTGCAAACTCTCTAAGTGTGTGTGTGTTCCTGGACAGAATGCTCTCAGTCTCTCGAGTGTATCTTTCTGTCTGTGTCTATCTTTCTGTGTTTCCAAGTCTGATGAACACACACTGCATGGGTATATATATACCCTGCAATGGTTGCCTGTCCGAAGGATCCGATAGATGATCGAAGGATCATCTATCGATGTCAAAGCCATCGAAGGATCTGCAAATACCTCGAAGGATGGTGTATCCTTCGAGGTCCATCAGAATCCATCTAAGCATATCTTTCGTGGTCATCGAAGGATCTACACTATCCTTCGATGAGCTATCCTTCGACAGAGATGTATGACAACCATTTTCTAACTGTTCGGCCAAGTCAAACCAGGAGGACGGTTGACTTGGTCAACTTACAGACTAAACAAAGACATCGTTTTACATCATGATCGAAAACAGACAAAGTACAAACATAAGTGCACCAACAGTTTTGGGATCTACATATTTAATAGCTAATTTTGTATAATTTTGATTGAAATTACAAGTGAGTGGAAATTTAATAATAGAAACGAAATAAATCTATACTATATTATAATTAAAGGAAACTTTAAAATAAATCATAATAGTTAAACATTTTCCCTTAACTAACTCCAGGATAAATAGTAGTTACACAAATTCATTTATATTATGCATGCTAACTCCAGGATTTTAAAAGGTGAGCTACAAGGTTTTTTAGCGGTAGGTTTCGAATTTTAAAATGTCTCGAGAGGGTCAAAACGAGAGAGAGAGAGATATATATCTGCAAAACAACGAACTCTCCACAATTCTCTCTCACGCCGCTCTCCAATCTAGAACAAATACAATGGATGCGGAGAAGAACGAAGAACTGGAATGATTAAGATGAAGATTAAACAAGGATCTGTCTTTCAACATATCTATCTGAAGTTGAACTCCCATCTGCTTCGTTTTTTCACCGTCTTATGAACAGGAATGTCGCATATCAGGCTTCACAACGATTTCAACTCCCTTCCTAGGTATGATTTGGTTCCCTCTTTTGTTATTGATGTTGCTTTATTCTATTGTTTGGATTTGATAGTATCTTTTGCTATTGAAATGGAAAGTTAAGATCTTGACTTGAAGCATGTTTAGACTTGGAAAAATTAGAGTTCCAGAGTTCGTGTTGGTGATTTATGGAGCATATGGAGTGAAATTGGAGTAAAATTGTGTGGGGGAATCGGGTTTCAAATTCTCCTTTTTGGTTGAAACTGATACTGAGATTGATGTTGTGATCTGTGGAGCGTATGTAGTGAAATTGGAGTAACAATTGTAGTAATTGATCATTCCGATTCGATTAGTGTGTGATTTTACTAATTTTTACATTGATTTTAAGGTACGTGTCCATGTGTGTGTTTGTTGAAATACATTATGATACTACAGGTATGGTATATATGCTGAAAATATTAATCCTTAGTCCATTTAGAGTTTGAATTTTTTTTGGAAAGTTAAACCATGTATTTGGGTATGTAAGTCACTAGATTTTGCATAAATACATAGTTCAAATTGAACTATACTGAACTACAAATGTTCACTAAAAGTCAAACTAAATATTGCCATTTACTAACTTCAAACCTTTCAGAAGCCGAACATGATAGGTGGGTTTTTTCGTAAAGTTATATGATACACAGTTCTTGGTTAGTATTATTTCGGCTTTCGGGAGTTTAAGGTCATACTTTTTTGCTTTCTTTTTTGACTTAAATTCTCTGTATTTGACAGGTTAGCAAATGGAAAATGAAAGATGGATGCACATAATGAGGAATAAAAAGAAGGGGTCAGAGGCTTTTTTTTATAGTGTATTAGTTGGAATGAAAATAGTTGACTAAGTTCGAAAATACGAGGTTTCGTCATCACTATTCTTAAAGTGTTCTTCAAAAAGGCTGAAATCCAAATTAACCAGGTGGGTTTGTGTTTGAGCTCTTCATCGCCTCCGTTTTCGCTTCGTTGTTCATCAGGTGAGTTTGCGTCCTTTGTGTTATGTTTTTAAGAGTTATTGGATTTTATGTTTGGTTTTGGCCATGATGCTAATCTCTGACGTTTGATATTTGATGATATGTGAAAGAATAGGTGGTGTTCATCTTGGGTTGGATTAGGGCACAGTAAGTGGGTGATTTAGGACATTTGTTTGGGTGTAATTGTTAATGTGTGTGACCTCATCGATGTCTGATTAAGGGCTGGTGTGCTTGGGAGATCAATGGCTGTCGCAAGTGTTACAACAGGGCTCGGTAAGCGACCTGTTACAAGTGTTGCTTTTAAGAACTGATAAAGTATTTTTGGTTTCTTTCCACCCGTCACAAGTGTGTTTTGCCTGTTTAAAATTGCTAAAATAAATGCAGCTGTGTTTTTGCTGAATGTAAAGTGTTAGTTTACATGATTAAATTTGTAAAAAGTAAAGGATAAAAAGGACAAAAGGCAGCTGCGTTTTTTTTTTGTGAATGTGGAGTCTTCGTAATTGACAGACAACCAGATCGGATGTTATGTTCCTTCATTCTAGAAGTGTCAGGTACGAATGTTTTTCAAACTTGAACCATTTTATGAACTTGTTTAAAAATTATTTTTAGCAGTAACTTGGAGAATTGATGATGTTCATGATATAATATAAATAGTGAAACAGGGGTTAGGAGAGTCAAGGAACCAAAGTGGAAGAATAATCAGGTAAGTTAAGTTGATATTTCACTTTTTCCCTGAAAAAAGGTACACCTATTTCCTTGATTGGTGAATTTAGACTGCAAAATGAGAACTGAACCATTCTGTTTTGTTTGAAAAAGGTTTGGTCAAAACTCAAAACTCATGTTTCCTTTATTTATTTCTGAATCATCGTAGTTTAAATCTCTCATTTAAAGTTAAGCTTGGTCTTCTAATCTATACATACCTTCATGACTTTTTGGATGACCATCAACAAGTCTTTACTTGTTTTATTGTGTAAATGTATTTTAAACCATTAGAACAATGAAATTTAAGTGGCCAAGTGGGGTTTGTATTTTATGGATTTGTTGTGAAATCAGTAGGTTACATCTGTTCATCTTTATATGATTAGTGGTTTATGGCTAATGGAATTAAGTATTTTAACTCATTTAAAAAAAAAATCGAGACCAGTTAATGACTTGTGCCTAAATGCAAAGCAATACTCATATGTTTTAAAGTTGCTTCTATTTCTTACTTTAACTCATCTTTTCAACATTCTTTTTTCCCCTATAATTAGACTAAAAACACTACATTTCTTCTTTTTTTAATTAAATAATATTTTTTTATAGTTTTATCATTACCTTTTCTCACTTCTACACTCACAATCTTTTTCAACATTCTTTTTCCCATATAATTACGCTAAAAAACACTACATTTCATCTTTTTTTAATTAAATAATATTTTTTATAGTTTTATCATTACCTCTTCTCACTTCTACACTCACAATCGTTTTCAAGTTATATTAAAAAAAATTATAGAGGAAAAATAGTGTATGACGGAGGGGTATTTTAATATACCCAAAAAATAAGAACTTCCCCTTTTATTTATTTACAAGATAGACCCCTAAAATAAGGGTAATCTGGTATTTTAAATACTATTTATTTTTTAGTTCATAAACTTATTACACTTAAATCCCTAAGTTTTAATAAAATTAGAGTTGTAAGATTTTCTAAAATCCATAGTGTATTAAGTTTATGAGTTTTCTATCCAATAGTAATTAAGATTTTGGAGTGTTCTGTTAAAGTTGTCAAATTCTTTTTTTATTATTTTTATAAAAGAACCACTAAATTCATTAGTCGGGTTGTATTTTTATCAGTCAACTCACAAGAACCCAAAACTTTACACTAACTTGTAATGGTATGAATCCTAAAATCATGTCAAAATATGAACCCAAACGCCACATATGTATTAGAGTAGACATGAAACATGGTCCGTGTAACTGTTTGTGTTTTTCACATTAATACTTCAAAATTGTAAATTTTCCGTTCCAGATAATGGAGTTATAAATAAACTTGGTTTTTGTACCTTTATAAGAGTGTATTTATTTACTTATAAAACAGAAACTATGAAAATAAAAAATTAATAAGAAAACTTAGCATCCAAATTAGGCTACTTTAGTATGTTAAAAGTAAGTAGTTTGACACGTAGATTTTTAATTTTAAATTGCTATCATTGATATTTTTTAACTTGTGTGTTTGTTAATATTCAACTTAGATCAGTAGAGCTCATGACATAGATAGATCATACGAATAGATCATGAGAGGATTGAAAAAATTAATAGAAAACAAGTACAATTTGGAAATTATCATTGTCGCCGCATTGCGCGGGTTTTCTATAGCAATATGGTCCACTAAAAATGACAATGTAGTCTTTCTCATGAGTTAGTAATTATTAAACCATCATATAATTAGTCGTGTTAGTACCGCAATGCAAAGTGTCGCTCCCGCCGCATCGTGCGGGCACCCTACTAGTTTATTATTATGTTTGACTAATTAATTGGTCATTAAGACTATCATCCTCCACACTATAAATTTTTCCCTACACACATCAAAAGTTATCCTACACATTTCGAAATTTATCCTACACATATTGAAATTTGTCCTACACAACTCGTAATTTATCCTACACGCATCGTATTTATCCTACACTATAAATGAATTTTTATTTTTATTTTTTGAGAAAAATATATATCTTAAAAATAAGTTACAAATTTAATATAATTAGTTATTAAAGATGAAACTACCAATTAATGATGTATGTAACTTTACCAATATACTCTTATAGTTACATTAAGTACAAATATTAAATGAAGTCTAATGAAGTATTGTTATTGGTTGAAATTTCTTTTTTTTTTCTTCTTACAAAGAATTTCTTCTCATTTGAACCCTCCACTATATATATATAGGTAAAGAGTATGGTACAAATCTCACTATCGTACATTATGTACGCGCTACCCACAGCCATACACGTGTCCTGATTCAATTTTAATAAATAAGGGTATATCAGACATTCTATTCTAACATTTTCGACTGCTAATCATGGAATCCCGTTAATTATGGAGTTCGTTTCCTAACCGTTCCATTTAAGTATTCTTCGTTTTAATCCGATTGTTGGGTTTTTGATTGATGGCTCACAGAACGGCCATTTTCAGAAAATGTTTGACTCGTCATATATTTGATTTCTGGGTTTTATTTGTTTTGAAGTTTTTTTTATTATTAGATTTGTAATCAGGGTTGAAGATAAGTGTTTACTGGGTTTAATTGTTGTGTTACTATATCGCATGTGTTTTTTATATATCGCATGTGATGTTTTAATCCAACTAGTAAAGAATGGATCTGTTGTATAATTTCGCATGTTAAAAATAGTCATTTCGCACACAATGAAGTTTAATATATAATTTCGCAAGTTTAATTCGAAACTTCGCAAACCTTAAAGTGTTTATCAATTGTAGCTTTTCATTTCGCATGTTAAAAATAGTCATTTCGCACATAATGAAGTTTAATATATAATTTCGCAAGTTTAATTCGAGACTTCGCAAACCTTAAAGTGTTTATCAACTGTAGCTTTTCATTTCGCAATCTTTATTAGTAATTATTATTATTATTTTCGCACAGTGTCTTTCAATAATTGAAATCAAATAATTCAGTTCAATAATTGATTTCAATAATTCATATCAATAATTTTTTTATTATATATTTTATGTTTTCATCACTATTGCAAACATCCAATTAAAAAATGGCAGATCTACCAACATCCTCTTCTTCTTCTTCTTCTTCTGAACCAAGTATTAAGCAGGTTTTGAGGAAAAGGATTCAGCAACAGATTCAAGAGGATCAATCTTGTCAAGAGATGTTGGAGGCCAACATTTCTCGTGTAACGGAAAACATGAAGAGAAGACAAGAAATTCTGAACTTGTTATCCCATATGCAAGTGAGTAGTCTTAAAGAAATTGCAGTTATGTTTATGGTGGATTTGGGTGAGAGGGATGAGAAACAGTTGAAAGAGTTGGCCGGTGCAATAACTGTATTAAGATGCTCAATGAAGATGAAAATAGAGTTTCTTTCATCTTTTGAATGAACTTTTTTTTTTTTTTTGGTGTATGTTCCAACAAATTTGCATGTTTTGTTATGTAATGGACTTGTGTTTCTCAAATTTTAATAATTCAATGTGAAACATGCGATTTTCAAACAAAACACATGCGAAATAAAAACACAATTGCCAATTCAGAAACACCAATATATGCGAAATTAAAAATGGAACTAAAGCAGTTGGATCAGTTGAAACAGTTGAAATATGTAACATAAATACATCATCAAATGAAGTTACTACCCCCTTCCAAAATATGTACTCATCCTATTTGGGATTATCTCATCCAGATCTTTCAGATACTTGTCTTTTTCTGGCCTTTTGTCGAAAGCATTGGCCATTTTAACTATTTTTTGACGATGCATATTGTGTTCTGATAGAATGATTTTACTGAGATATATGTGCCTTAGGAGATGAAGTTGTGATTTCTGTCTGTTGTTTACTTCATCTTCTTTCACAAATCCAGTCACCCATGGTATTTGGTCTCCTTTGTACGTTTCCATGTGACGCATCGTAAACACTCCACAGTCTACGCCGTTATTCTTCGTCCTCCAATCCTCTCTTTTCTTTCTATCACTGAGGTTGCAAGTTCTTCTATAGCCGGTGTTGGTTTTAAAGCATTTTGTAGGTATAAAACCAATACACTCCTCTGTAACATTGTAACATTGTGTTAGTAGCTTTTACATAATATATAACATGTATATGTATAAGTTTTTGTATTACCAGTGTGTCTGGGAGCCCCTTGTATCTTTCCTCAAACTCTTGTTCTGCTGCTGAATTGTCAATCAGCTCAATTTTGCCGGATTTTAAGTTGAAGCGCAAGACATAGAAGTGGTCACCTTGAAGTACCGGAATAAACACCAGGTCAACCGATTCAAGTTTTTTTACCTCATATCTAAGTAACATGTCTTCAAAATTTGAGGCAAATATTTTGAGTCGTTGGTTGTCTGTGTATTTCTTCTCGTCGTAAAAGATACTCGGCTGTATGTTATGTAAACCAGAGTCAAAAACATGTAAACAATGGTTTTTTTTTTCACATGCGAAGAGTGTATGTACCAAATGCGAAATTACAACAGTATATGGGAAATGCAAACAATGGATTTTTTTTCACATGCGAATAGTATATATAACACATGCGAAATTATAACAGCATGAAAATGTTTCAAAAGCAAATATTATGCCATAATACATGCGATTTAGATATAACTAGTTTGCGAAATCATTTAATATGCATTTTCTTTTAGAATTTCAAATGACAAAATGTATATGAAAACATACCATCATTGTGGAATACAAGAAGAATCTGTGTGGTGATGATTTTCTATCCCTTTTCTTCTCTTCAAGGTTTAGAATATCTACAAATGCATCTATTCCGTTCGATGCTACGTACTGTTCCCTGTAGAAGCTTTCAAACACAGCTTTGAATGTTGCAACCTCAGTTTTTTATCGGTAAAATTCTTCTCTGCCAGTCATAAAATAAATAATTAGTTTTTGTTTTGTGTATATTTTTTTAGATGTTTGTTTGTTGATATATGTTTTTTTACTTACTGCAAGTCTGCAAAGGTAGCAAATGTGAAGCGGATCACACTCAATTCTTGGTTCAAGAGTGCTTCATGCATGTTTACCACTCTATTGCAGCAAGGGGAACAAAATTTGTCTCCAAGCTCTGCACATCTTTTCTCACCTCTTATTTTTGCTTGTTCTATTGTCTTATAAAGCAGTTCGTTTAACCCTTTTGGTATAACTTGTTTTGGAACTTGCTTTGTCTTTGAGGGTTTTCTCCCCTTAGTTTTCTTTTTTTCTTTCTCTTCTCCCAACATGGGTCCTAGGCTCAAAACCAACTCAACTGAATGCAATTCTTCAGCAGTTACCTGTGGGCATTCAGGTTCCTTTTCCTTCTCAACTTCAATGTCCGTATCGAGTTGTTGAGGGTCTTTTTCTGGCACTTCTTCCTGGACTTTTTGTTGAATGTGTTGTGTAGATTCTGCCAAGTTCACTGTTTCTTCGATAACAGTTTCGTTTTCACCAGTTTCTGCATGCCAGAGTAATTTAAGATATACAATAATTTATGATGTTTAATTTTTCTCCTAAAATAAAGGGTTTTCTTACCCTTGGCAGTTGTTTGGTAAGCATATACACCCGGTTCCACAGTTTGAATGTTTGCAATAAGGGTGTATATGACATAGATACAAAATATTTAACTTAATACAGTAGAATCAAAATCGCAGGGTTATACATGACATATTTGTGCGAAATCAAACTTTGAAGTGTTTTTTAACAAAATCGCATGTGTTTTTTGTATGTTTCGCATGTGTATAAATGTAGTGATTTTTTACATGATTTCGCACGTGTTAATATTGAGTTCGCATGTTTTACCTTCTGATGCCATTTGTACCAAAACTGTTGATATTACTTTTTGAGCTTCTTCATCCTTTCTACCTTCTTCGTCATCCTCTCTACCTTCTTCGTTTGTAGTAACTTCATGATGAACTTCAGAAGCTGAATTTTCAGGTTCTTGATGAACAGGAGAGGATGCAGTTTCATGTTCTTGAACCGAATCAGGTGGCACACAAATGAGATTATTCTGAAGCGTCTGATCCCACTCCTTACAAGCTTTCATAACCTCCGTATCCCATAAACACTTAGTTCTTGCTTCTGAAACTAAGTTGTTCATCACTTGAACATCTTGAACCATTTTAAGGTATTTTTTGACATTTGCTTTCATTTTCTTCAACAGATTCTGTAATATTTTTCGAGTTAAGATACTATCAATCTAGAAGTTAAATATAATTGATTAAGTAAAATAAGTTAAATTAATATTTTTTTGCACTTACCTTTTTGTTGGCTCTCCAAGCCTCTAGTTGTCGTTCGTGGTCTGAGTCGTAGAATACTGATGGTGAAAGTTGAGCAGGAGTGTTGCAATAATCCATCATTTTCTGTGTCTGTGTTCCAACTTCAAACTCAAGGTTCAATTGAGACATTTCATGGATTTCAGAACCGAAATCCATGAAATCATCAATGTTCTCGTTATCTTTTGCCTCTTCTCCGGTTTCTTTGTTTTGTACTGCACGTGCAGTCCTTCTTTTGTAGCTTATCGTGGTGTCAACCGGTGGTCGTAGTGTATAATCATCCGTCGAAGGACCCTCTTCTTCTTCATTTTCTTCTTCACTTTCTTCTTCTTCTTCTTCACTCTCACTTGATATCCATAGAGGTCCATTATCCGAAATATGATCTTCGACTTTATCAATCTCCGAAGATGTTATATAACGAATAACCGGTATCTCCACGGCTTTCTCAAACAGGTTAAGCTTTTTGTTGTACTCATGCGTGTATAGAAGCTGTATAAATCGCAAGATCATTTAATTATATAAAAAAACAAACTAGTATTTCAAACATGTTATTAAATGTAGTAATGTATACCGTAAGAAAGGCAACAGGTCCCACGAACTGTATCTAATAGTTCTTCCAGCCCGCTCGTGTCCGACGCAAGGTTTCGAGTAGATATGAGCACCAATCTAAATTTTTTATTTCCTCAACATCTTCTACACCAAGCAAACATCTATCATTTGCAAGTGTTGCCTTTGTAATTTCTGCAAAGACGGTCATCCAGTATACAAGGAAACTTAATTTAAACAACCCCCCTCCGTCTCTTTGATTTTCCATTGTATTTGCAATTAAGCCATAGGTAATTCTCGCGTTTGTCCCCACTGGCGGATGAATGTATCCCGGACAGCATTCCCCGTTTCTTGACTTTTTTCAATTTTCTCTTTCTTTTTGACTTTTCTCTTATCGGCTATTATTTCAACCTTCTTTAGACCTTTTGGTATTCCAAATACTTCGTAAACTGTGTCCGATGTTATTTTTATTTGGTGTTTTCCTACGTTTAGCTTATCGAACTTCTCATCAAGTTTCTCGCTAGCCAATATGCCAATCGTGTTGAAATATGGTTGATATTGATATCCAGAATAGCTCCAAACCCCATATCCTCACATCATCAATCTGTTTTTGTGAAAATCTTCTAACAATATCTATATATGAGTTAGGTTGGCATCTCAGCAGTATTGCTTCATTGCTGTATTTGAAGAACTCCCTATGTTCTGTTTTAGGTTGTCGCACTTTCTTTGAATGTTTTTTTGTCTCTATCTTTGATTTTCTCTTATCTTCTTTCTTCTCATTTTTTTTCTTTTTTGGGGGTGGCTTAACAAAGTCATCATCTTCTGAACTTTCTTCAACCACCAACCTCTTTCTATTCTTTTTAATTTTTATCAGAGTTGATATTGGTCCTTCAAAGTCATCATCAGATTCTATTTCTACAAAATCGCATGCTATAGTTAAAAACACTTACAAAATCGCATTTATCAGTTAATCATGTAAAACAATCATCATTTCGCATGTGTTAGGTATCAATTCGCATGTGTTATTTATCAATTCGCATATATGAGTTATGATTTCACATTTGTTACATAAGCATTACCTAAACCAGTCAATCATTATAAATCATAAACACTACAACAAACTTATGATATAAAATCGCATGTGTATTTAAATCAATTCGCAAGTTTAATCTAACCTAAAACAAAAAACCTTGACATACTTTTTTTCTATCATATGAAATCGCAAATGTCATAAAACCACCACAAAACCCTATATGATATCGCACATCTATCAGATATCATTAACAAAACTGCATAAAAAAATGCAAAACCTAATAAAATAAACATACCAGTAATAAACCCTAGCAAAATTTAAGTTGTTATCAATATGTAATGTTATAAAACTATACGTTTCAGTTAAAACGTTAATAAACAAACAAATCGCATTTGACTTTAAAGCTCCTGTATATTCCACTATAAAATCGCAAATGTCAATAGATACCTGGATTCATCTTCTTCGCTTGTGGTCTGTCGTTGTTTCCTTTGCTTCTTTTCTCAATATTCATGGAATCGTAGTTGAAATCGCAATGGAGAGTAGCAGGGAACGTTTGGAGAAGGAGAATGCAATGTTTTGATTTTGGGTTTACGGTATGATCATTGAGTTATGTGTGCTGATTATCAGGGGTTTTGTTCTCATGGACGATTTTAACCTTGGCAGTTTCTTTTATTAATTTTATTTTGATTAATTTAATTGTTAAACATGCGCTTTAAATGAGATGATCGGACGGTGGTTGTTGTAGCGTACATAATGTACGATTAGTGTATTTGTATGTTAACCGCCCTCTATATATATATATATGTATATATATATATATGTATGTATATTGCGGTATCAACCTATAATAATAACAATATAATATGTATAATGGTCTTATAATACAGTGTTTTCTTTTATAAAATTAAAGGTGTAATTACCTATATTGACAAAAACAAAGTGCGGGAATAGTGATGGCTTATTACCCGTGGAGAAGGGCGGCAAAAATAAGTTAGGGGAATAGTGGCAGGTAGTTTGCCTGGCACTTCCCCATTGGTCCAACCAACTTACGATTTTATCCTCAATTTAAAATTACGGTTTCGTTCTCAATTTAAAATTACGTTTTTACCCTCAGCTTAAAATAAAATTTTGTTTTTGCCCCTAGAATCAAATTAAAATTTTGCCCTGAATTCAAAAATATGATTTTGCCCCCATTTAAAAAATTATGGTTTCGCCCTAAGTTCAAATTTAGGTTTTTGCCTCCGGTTCAAAATAAAATTATGCTTTTGTCCGAACTCAAAACTATGATTTTGCCCTCATTCAGAATTATGATTTTGCCCCCAGTTCAAAATAAAATTGTGGTTTTGCCCCCAACTTAAAATTACGAATTTGCCCTCAGTTTAAAATTATGATTTTGCCCTCAGTTTAAAATTATGATTTTGCCCCCATTTCAAAAATTACAATTTTACCCCCTGTTAAAATTGTAGTCTTGCCATCGTTTTAGTTTTTTTTTTCAAAACTATAGTAGTGTTTTGTTTTACTTGGTTGACTCAATGTAACTTTTTGTGTCAAACCGCTCCTGTCTAGCACTCGCTCATTGGCCCTGACAATTTACTATTTTGCCCCCAACTCAAAATTACAGGTTTACCATCGTTTTAGTTTTTTAAGCAAAACTATGTAAGTGTTTTAGTGTAATTGGTTTACCCGATGTATTTTTTATTGAGATCATATTATAAGTAGTATGTACAAATAACCAAAATACATGTGCACATGTTATGAAACCAAGAAATATTCGGCTTAGCGCCCCGCAATGTGGGCGTGGCATAACACTAGTTTTGTTACAAAATGATAAAACGTCTTATTTTTTTTTCATTTAACGCAAAAACAATAACATGTATATTCGTGGGATTTCCCACGCTTCGTGGAAGACTTTCGGTTCGTTATAGCACAGTTATAATACCAACACTCGGTAAAATACAAAAAAAAAAACGATTGCATATATCAATTTTGTTCGGACGGTATTGGTGTGGTTCGTCACGGTATCGGCACTCTCTATAGATTATCATACATCACACATACTCTAGTTGAATACAACTCAGATTTCAACAAAAATTATGTCGGAACATTGAGAAAACCGTAAAAACAAATACCGAAGTTTATGTTGTTCAGACTGTATCGGTTTGGTTCGTTTTGGTAAAGATAAAGGAAATCAATTATTTTTACAACTATTTCGGAACTTCCATGTTGTAACATCAATTGCAATTCTTCGTCCGTCTTGACTTGAACATATTGATGACTATTGAGAAATTGATCATTTTGGTTTGTTTTTAGCTTTTCATGCACCAACAACTTAATTTTAGAAAAGTAAACTACTTAACTAAACTCTAATTTTACTCATAAAATTTACCCTTAGAGTCAAACACGCTTTTACTGACTAGACCGATGTTGGTTAACCCTAAGAAATATTAGGTAGCTTGACAAAAGTCGCTATGATGGGGTGGCGACGACGAATTACTTGGTAAGCACTTGGCTGCCTAGGCTGAGTTTACAACATTATTTTCTTTAAACATAATTAAATTCTATTAGTTTTTAAACATTTAATAAGTCAAATTAATAAAAAAAAAATTACTAGTTTTAAACAATTGCAAATTCAAGTATGATGTAGTGTATAAAACAAAAATATTCTTAAAATACATATATGTCACGTGATCTCTCATCTTTATTTTTTATTATAAATAATGAGATGGTTATCTATTGGTAAAGACCAGTATTTTCAGACCGGATCGGGCGTCGAACTGGTCTTTTTACCTGTTCAATCAGTGGCGAAGTTTGAAAATTTCCACCGGGGGGTCGGAAGGTACCAGACATAAAAAAATTTCTATCGCGTTGTTTCGAGGTGCATGTTCGGGTCGGACGTTGATGATTCGATTCGGGTCAGATTAAACAAATAAAATCATACATAGTTATAGAAAGATTCAACAAGTTTAGGGCAAAAATTCGAATCAATTTCACCCATAATTTCAACCTGAATCACATAGATTGCAGCCCTAAATTAAACCTAAAGATAAAAAACACATACATTTAACCTTATGAAGATTGAAGAAGTCGAACAAGAGTACAAGACCACAACAATAAGTAGCGCAGTAGCAGCAGCAGTTCTCCCTTCTGTTTCTGGCTGCGTTCCCCCCCCCCCCCCCCCCCCCCGAGACCTGAGTTCTGGCTTCTGTTCTGGTCGAAAGTCCCAAATTAAACGAATTTGGGTTTTGTTTTGATAGGGTGGGTTTTTAATTTGTGCTATATAATGTACATTCTACCAAATATAATGATTTGGGCTAACTAAATATTTTGTTTGGGCTATATAAATAAAAAAATTTAAAACCTGAGGGTCGAAAACGTATATACCTAATTTTTTTTATAAAACCGGGGGATCGAAAACGTATATACCTACAAAATTCTATACGAAACGTACAAACATAACACTACTAACCGAAAAGTTCGGGGGTTGGGCGCCCCTCCCCGCCCCTTGAATCCTGGGCCCCTGTATTCAATGGTCCGACTGGTTGGACCTGACGTAAGAACCGGAAGGTAACGTAAATATTATAAAAATTAATAGGGTTAAATCTAAAAAAATATATAAAAAACGGCCCGATCGGCCGGTTTCCCGGTCCCACCGCCGGGTTGCCGGTTCAACTCCGGTTCAATGCATTTCCGGCCCGATACCATAACACGGACCGGCTCAACCTCCGTTCCCCGGTACAACCAACTGGTCCAGATCAGGTCTGAAAACACTGGTAAAGACAGTTTTTAAAAACCTTTGTTTGAAAGATGATGTTTTCAGTTAAACTCTTAAAAAACGTTAGAGATTAAAGAAAATTTATTATTAAAAAAATAAATTTTTATTATTTAAATCTTTCTCACTCTTAATTTTTCTTGGGCCAAGAGTACAAGACAATTACAAATAAAAAAAAATAAGGGACAAAAAAATAAAAAATAGGGGACAAAAAACTAGACAAGAGTTATTAAAATAACACGTGTTTCCGAATTTGGACAAGAAAGATCTCAATATCTTGGAGACAATGACGATTAAATTATAGTGAAAAACAATAAAAAAATCACCCGACGATAAAAAACTGATAAATTAATTGCTAAAATATATAAAATTAATTAAGGCACATAAAATGATAACGTGTTATTTTAATGAGTAATTTTTAAACGACTTAAATTACATTAAGTATGTCTTTAACATAGCTTGAATCCTTAACCTCAAGTGAAGTAACACTTTAAATATATAAGATAAATTAACGCACATAAAATATGTAATTTTTTAATGGCTTAAACTATACTAAATTCACTTTCAGTATGGTTTGAACCCTTAATTTCAGAAAAATAAAACATCTTAACTCCAATCCCTTTATTGAATGAAAAACCCTCACCCCTAATTTAATGAGTAAGATTTTAACAAATATAATATAATTAAATAATTAATACAATAATCAATCACTCTTGGCGAATTCTTGTTCCAAAGGTGATATTGATGTTTAGATGAATAGGTTTTGATTTTTGTTTGTTATGTTGTCTGTTTTGTACACAATGGTGTTTGGCTAGGGTCCACCTGTGAGTGACGAAGGTGATAGGTTATTTGGTGACTGATGATGGTGATCTGATGATAGTTATGGTGATTGGTTTAGGATTGGAATATTGGTATAGTGAATGGTGGTAGTGAATGTTGACAGTGGTGACCGTAGGTGATGTCCGGGAAGTGGAGTGAACGGGAATTACCGCGTCAATGAAGACTACGGTATTTTTAATGAAGAGACTGACCAAATTGACATTTTTGCCCCTCACATGAGGAGCACATGATAGCATTTAACTGAGTTGTTGAATAACAGTTAGACAAAAGGACAGGGAGTGTGCAAAATTGGTATATAAAGGACATATAGTTAACATTTTAAAGACAAAGGACATGGAGTGAAATTTTATGTATAAATAAAGAACAATCTGTATAATTTACTTTTTTTTATAGTAGTAATTTAGCTGTCATTTTTTTTTATTTATTCTTATGTTTTAGGCTCCCCTTGTTCCCACACCCCCTATATCTTATTTTCACATCCCTAGTGTATATGGGCCGTATATAAAATATACGGCCCGTATAAAATGTTTTTGAATAGGAAAATGCGTAGAGAACGTTTTTTTTTTTATTTTACTATATACGGCCCGTATATAGTTATATGAGCCGTATACATGTTTCTACGATTTGTAAAACGTATACGGCTCAATGGAATTATTTTGGTAGGTTTTGATGTTACCAAATGTATACGGGCCGTATAACTGTATACGGGCCGTATATAAGGATGTTTTTTCAAGTATCACGTTTTTTTCCAGTAAAAACACCATCATTCTAGAGTTTCTAAACTCTTCATCACCTTTAACAACGTTGATCGGAACACGCCGCTTAAATCGGATCACAAGTAGAGTAACGTTACCAATCAGTCCGTTGATCGAGTAACTAGCAGAAGAACCCGACACAAACAAGTTCTCCACAGTTTGTTATTCAGATCTCTATTCGGTTATATTTCCAAACTACAACACACGGTAACTTTAAACTTTATAGTGTGTGATTTGACCAGGAAATGATTGGAGGTGATTGCTACTTTTAATAAGCTGTCATAGTTGTCAAATTCGATTTCAACAAATCTTTTCCTTTTCCTTCAATTTCTAGAACATTCTCCGTAACATGAAGACGTGTCGGGTTCTTCTACTAGTGGTATTTTAATGAAGTATTGAAGATTGAATGTGTAAACCCAACTGTTTTTTACTACGGAAACGGTGGCTATGCGAAATACAAACCGCAACCGTTTTTTACTACGGAAATGGTGGCTATGCGAAATACAAACCGCAATCTTTTGTGACTATGGGAAACACAAGTTTTCTTTTTGAGCTTGATGGATGTCCGTTATCTCAGTTGAGGCGGGCATTGTTTAAATCTGAATATAACTAGATGTTACGTGTAACTTCATTAAACCAAGAACAAAGCCTATTTCGAAACACATGTGTTCGTATCAGCGTTGTTTATCACCCTGTGTGAGCATTGGAAACCCGGCAAACAGTCTTGACAACTGTGACAGCTTATCTATCTGTGTGTGTCACATCCATCCTGTTATAGCAATCGATATGATTAATTTTACAGATTTTTTTTTTCTAATTAGCGTTGTTAACTACCAAAAGAATGCATACACAAATAGTTCTAGTGGACGAAGCAAAGAGACCGTTGTGTATCTGAATCAGGTTCTCAAACAAACACTACTAAAGATGAGTTGGTGATAAATACCGGAGCTGCTATCTCAGTTGTTCAGTACTTTCGTGATAATAAAACAAGCAGGCATTGATTTTGCCAAGATTGAAGGAAAGAATCTGGCCATAAGCGTTGTGGATTCTCAGCGTTATTCGAATGTAAGTGGATCGAGTGATACGCTTATCTATTCTGGTCAAGGTGAGCATGGTTTGTTCGGGAGTAAATCACCACCCAAAGATCAACAACTTGTGAGTGGGAATATGGCTATGAAGAATAGTATGGATAAGAAATCACCGGTTCGGGTGATAAGGAAAGTTGTCTCGTTGAAATCAAAGAAAAGAGTAACTAGCAGAAGACGTGTCGGGTTCTTCTGCTAATTATTCGGAATGTTTCGAATCATCACAGAAGACGTGTCGGGTTCTGCTAGTTATTCGGAATGTTTCGAATCATAACTGAAGGCGGATGCGGTTTGCATATTCAATCTCATTGCTTCATTAAAATTACAACACACGATAAAATGCTTGGAAAATTGCATCAACTCTCCTATATCAACATACTCTTCTCCAGACGCTTAGTTGTTATGAATGACAACTTGATGGGTCTAGTTAACTTTCAGATTCAGGAAGCAGATGATTCGTCAAAAAACATGGTCAACGTAGTAAAATGTGAGCTTTTACACCAACCGAAATCCACAAATTCCAACAGTTTCTTCGTAGATTCCGTCCAGTTTTCAAAGCCGAAGCTGTTATTTCTGTTGTTCAGTACTTCCAAGATCTGAACCAACCGAAATCCATAAATTCCAACAAATTGTATCAGGAAGCTCAACTTGAATGGACGATATGTATCTTCTATCATGCAACGGACCCAATTCTTGCAAGTTAAATCCACAATCAACGTATACAGGTGCAAGAGAATGGCGAGTTATTTCAGTTATTTCTGTTGATCCACAAATTCCATTGTTTAAATCAGAATCAGGTTCTCAAGACAAGGATCGTTCTAATAGATTAAAGAGAATAAACCCTCGTTTCTTCATCTTCATCTTCAAGAACCAACCGAAATCCACAAATTCCAACAGTTTCTTCGTATATTCCGTCCTGTTTCAAAGCCGTTCAGTACTTCCGACACGATTCAAGTGAATCCTATGAAAACAAACAAGTTCAAATGAAAGTTGCCAAAGGTATCTACTAAAAACTATTCACCCGAAATCCACAAATTTCAACAGTTTCTTCGTAGATTTCGTCCGGTTTCAAAGCCGGTTGAGGATTATGAGTGTTCTACACTCGTTCAAAGCCGGTTGATGATTACAAGGATCGTTCTAATAGATTAAAGAGGATAAACCATTTCTTACCAATTTTTACCCATAGTATACGGGCCGTATAATATTATACGGTCCGTATAAAATCATCGTATACATTGTATACGATCGGTTAAATTGTTTTCACATGCTGTATACGGCCGTATAATAGTATACGACCCGTATTTAAATGGTAAAAAATGATCTGGTAAAATTTTTCACATGGTCTATACGGGCCGTATAATAGTATATGGCCCGTATTCTCAGGGTAAAAAATGGTTTATTCTCTTTAATCTATTAGAACGATCAAAAAAAGCGAAGAACAAAGTCAAATGTGATCAAACTTAGACATCAGACGTAAATCTTGATTCAGATCTTTATTCGGCCATCTTTCCAAGCTACAACACACAATAAGTTTACACTTTATATAGTGTGTGATTTGACCGGTTGTATTCAGTTATTTCTGTTGATCCACAAATTTCAACAAATCTTTCACTCCAGTACTTGAAACTTGAGCGCATGAATCAATTCAAAACCCTCACCCTCCCCTGAATCAAGATAATGGCTGATGGTTCGTTGAGGAAACCAAACGTAGACGGAGATGATAGGCCTGGTAACCGGAAGAGAAAAAACCCAGCGACGACGTCGACGATTGTGAGATCAGGAAGCTCAACTTGAACGGACGATATGTATCTTCTATCATGCGACGGATCCAATTCTTGCTCAACTCTTCTATCATGAACGGATTATTGGCCATTATTCGACCGAGTAATCAATTGTATTTTTTTAGTTGCTTCTCTTGTTAAGTTTCTGACCCAACCGAAATCCACAAATTCCAACAGTTTCTTCGTCGATTCCGTCCGGTTTACAAACTCTTTCATCGGTGTATGCGCTTGTGTTGTAGAAACTGGTGGTGAATTTGCATACACAACTGAAGGTTCGGTTCACGAAAAGTTTCTTACGAAATGTACGTCACAAAACAAGGATGTTGGGAATTAAACGCATGTACGTGACAAAACAAGGATCGTTCTAATAGATTAAAGAGAATAAACCAAGTACAAATAAATCATTCGTTGAGCATTTTAGCTCGTTTCGGATCGATCCGACACGTTATGAAACCTGAGCATTCTAGATCTAGTCTCCAACAATTTTTCCATCAATTACTTTACTCAACATCATGATCGGGTAAGTAAAACATTGTTTGTTTAAGCAACACTTAAAATACTTACAAAACCTCAACTCAATGTTTTAAACCATTCCAAGGACGGTTTGGTCCCAAACTCCCATTTTCCCCAACCGACACCCTTAACTCACCAATCAAGCCCCTTAGACCTTTAAAGATCAAATTTTTAGGTTTGCTTAGTCGTTCAAGGTCTTATTAACTATAAACGACCATTTATTACCATTATTTGCCATTGTAGTCCTCTAAACTACAATTGATCATTTTATGAATTCACCTACCGAATGTCATTTGGGGCAAATGATCAACTCAATCATAAAACCCGTTATTCCAATTTTACCTCTAGATGTGGTCTACCCAAACTCGTTACCTAAGGGAACTTTAGTACATTTTAATCTTTTTTTTTTTGCCAAAGCGAGGAATTTGCAAGTTTAAATGAAACCTAATAAACACATTTAACTCATTACCCCATTAAGATTAATTATTTCCCAGAGGATATGGAGATTTCCAATGGCCTTGTATAATAACCCTCCTAAACAATTTTTCGACACCCCTAAAATATTTAGAGTGTCTTTATATGTCCTAAAATACACCCCGTATACGAAAACAGACCCCAAATATCTTTATTTTATTAAAATTAATTAAAAACAAAAATAAACGGTCTCTGGCGGGCCGTGTAAGACCCCCCGGCCTACGCGGGGCGCGAGCGAGAGGCCAAACGGCAGAGCCCGGTGCCGCCACGTGGCACAAGGCGTGTCGAAGCTAGGGTTGAGTCGGATCAGCTAGGACCTACCCTAGTTGTCCTCGCGGGCCGCGTAGCCCTTGGCTACCACCTTCGCGGGGCGCGACGAAGACAAAATGCAGCCCTATAAATTGAGGGCATCGGCTTCAGTCCCAAACCGCTCACAACTTTCTTCTCTCTCGAATTTCTGCATAATTAAAGTAATTCTCGGGTATAATACCCCCTAAATAATGACATTCTGCCTCGTTGTAAGTATCATAACCCCGGTTACGTATTAGATACGCTTCCCGATTGATCCAGGGTTCCGTAACGGCTGTCGTGATTCTGCCCGACGTAGTCGTTGGAATGCCGTCTCGGGGAAGGTATTACTAATATAAATATTGGGTTATTATACTAACGCGTGTGCATTTGTGTAATTTATAGATAATCACCAGGAAATCCTTAAGGAAAACCCTAAGATAGCAATGTGTGTAATCTCCTTTTTTTCAAACTGTTTTTACAAAACCTCAATTAATTAACATTATATTAAACAGTGATTGAGTATTTGTATTCTACAATTATCGTCGGTATGTTGGGGTTTTGTATACAAAATTTGTTACTACATTGTGAGTAGTAACATGACCACAAGTCGGGTTGACAGTACCGTGGGTGGTAATTAAAGTAGATGGAAACAAATGTAATTGCGCGACCGCCCTCAATACTGTACAATGGTTTTACTTATCTTGATTAAACTGGGATTAACTCACTAGTATTTCCCACTGACAAAATGTTTTTAAACGCGTTTCAGGTAACAAAATGTGAAAGCCAAATAGAAGCCAGCTGGACAGCACTGAAGGCTTGGAAACGTGGCTATAAAGTTACCTAAAATAAAGAGATGTTTTTATTAAATAAAATAGGGTTTATCCCTATGAAAATATGTGTATTTGAAACTTGGGATTTTCCCATGTGTTTAATATATTCAAAGCGTGGTATTTTACTCTGATAAAATATTTCCTAACTACGATCCTGATGTAATTTCCGTTGCCAAAATGATAAACACCGATACCACTAAAACTGGCCACGGCCGCCCGTTCCTGGGTAATCAGGGGACGGGGGTTGTGACAGAAGGTGGTATCAGAGCTAAGCCACTGATTCAGCCACAGAAGTGTTCTGCTGACACCAAGCTATTATTCAAAATGTTAGGAATTTTTTTACGGAACTACATGCATATTTGTATTTTATTATTGTGTGTTATTTGACTTTTTGTTAGTCTACAGTATGAGTGCCCAAGGACCTTCCGATGCCTACCGTTAGTTGTCCAGCTCACCTAAGAGCGAAGGCACCTCTTCACAGCCTGCCCTCTCAGGGTATTCAGCTGATAATGAAGATGAGATATTCTTGTTTAAGGCTCAGTCTGAAGAGTCATTCTCTCCTAAAAAGAGAGGATGGTTCAGTATGGGAGCGCATGAACGTAGGAAGAGAATGAAAAAGTTACAATAATAGCGTGCTGTAGCAGCCGCCAAGAGAGAAATAGATGCTCACACCCAGGATATGCTCAATAGGAGTCTAGCAAATTTCCATATCCTAGCAACCACAGCTACAGACCCTAACCTGGAGTAACTCATAGCACCCCAGCCCTTACCATTGTTTCCCACCCAGCCAATTGAAATAGAAAACAATCCAGAAAATCAAATCCCAATGCCCGATTTCAACCCAGATGAGATACCTAGAGTACCAGCACCCAATCCCTTAGACCCAAACTACGATCCATGGTTTGATGACCATAGGGATTACCAGCAACACTACCCAATACCAGAAGACGAACCCATGCCAAACCTAGCAGCCTACCCAGATTTGGACCCTCTAGATCCCTACTATGATAATGACCAATACATTAGGGAAATTCTAGAGAATCCTTATCCTTACCAAGAACCCATGCCCCAGTTCCCAAACCTGGTACCAGCCCTTGCACCCCCAGTGAGTGCAGAGAATGTGCAAGAACTCTGAACCTCTGGTGAGGAGATTTTGAAAGGTAGTGGCAGGATGTGGCAGATCGGAGAACGACTCGTCTGGAAGTATGACGAGTGTAATATGGAGTTCTGGATGAACCCATATCAGTGATAGTGATGGTGATAGTAATAATAATAACAATAAAATAATAATAATATATAATATGTGTGTATGTTTGAAAAAAAAATATCTAGACAATAGTTGTGGATGCCTAATAGTAGTGTAATTTCAATTTCAGTTGTACTGTAATATATATGGATGCATAGTATAAGAAAGAGTAAGTCGCAATGTTCGACGATTTTGATCAATATGCGTGTTGTGTGATTGATTAAATATTATATTGTGATATTAATATATGGCAAATGTTTAAAATTCAGATGGATAACGAAGTGAACCAGGAAAACCAGAATGATAATAACCCGAATAACGATAACCCGAACAATGATAATAATGGAAACCCAGTGGATAAAAGTGTCATTCAATACATAGTGGCACAAGGGATAATAGATGCAATGCCATATATTATCAAAATAGTTAGGGATGCAGATAATAAAAGTGATCATGGCAGTAAACGACCAACTGAACCTGCATACAGCATAAACAATGGACCCATACTTCAAGTGCCCATTCCCAAAAGAAGAAGAACTATATCTTATCGTTGTTCTTATAAAGAATTATGGTCTTGTAAACCAATAGAATTCTCGGGCAATGAAGGGGCCGTTGCAACTCTACGTTGGATAGAAAAGACTGAGGCAGTCTTAAAAATAAGCAAATGTGCGGAAGAGGATAAGATAATGTTTGCTTCCAATCTGTTTAAGAACTCAGCCTTAAAATGGTGGAACACTATCCTCCAGTCTAGGGGAAGTGACAGGGTTTACAATATGGAATGGGAGGAATTTAAGAACATGGTGGAAAGGAAATTCTGCCTTCCTGATGAAAAGGAACAGATAGCAAATAAGTTCCTAAACCTTAGAATGACTGGAGTGGATAGTAAGGGATATACAACTACATTCCTTGAATATGCTAGAATAGTGCCAACCCTTGCATCACCAGAACCAGTATTAATCTCCCGTTACATCTGAGGATTAATCAGTGAGATTAGGCATGTAGTCAAGCCAGATAGACCTCAAACTATAGAAGAAGCTATAGAACTAGCAAATACCTTGACAGATGAGTTAGTGCGTACACGAGAGGAGGACCAAAGAAGGAACCTAGCTCAAAGAATTACCCAAGAATTTCGTTATGGAAATTCCAACCGTGGGAAAAATATAGGCTCTACCTCTGCACCTTATTGTAAAACTTGCAAGAAGAAGTATTCAGGAAAATGCTCCACCTATTGCAATTTCTGCAAGATACCAGGACACAAGGAAGAAGATTGTAGGAAGAAACCTAATAATGGAATGTGCTTCAACTGTGGAGAAAAAGGTCATATCAAGCCAAACTGTCCGAAACTAGTTCCAGCCATGAACAACAAGACTACTAAGAATACTAGGGCATTTGTTCTGACTGCAGAAGAAGCAAAGATGATTCCGGACGTGATAGCAGGTACGTTTTTAGTTAATGATGTTTTTGCTAAACTATTATTCGACTCTGGTGCGAACCAAAGTTTTATTAATACTTCATTTTGCAAACTTCTCAATCAACCATTAACTCAACTCCCACAAGAATGTCTAGTAGAGACAGCAAATGGGGAAACCATGAAGATTTCTGAAATCTTGCAAGGAGCAAGAATAGAATTTTTAAATCAAAAGTTTATTGCAAACCTTCATCCAATAAATCTGGCAGGATTTGATGTTGTGTTAGGAATGGATTGGTTAATAGCCAATAAGGCCAGTATTTTATGTGATCAAAAGTCAATCCAAGTAAATTCACCAGGGGTGAAAATATCACAATTAAAGGAGATAAGCCATCTAGATCCACGAAATTCATCTCTGTGATGAAGACAACAAGTTATATAAGAAAAAGGTCATTAGTGTATCTGATTTCCATAATCACTAATACTAAAGGAAAAGAACTGAAAGATATTTCAGTAGTATCTCAGTTTTCAGATGTATTTCCAGAAAAATTACTAGAACTACCGCCAGATAGAGAAGTTGAATTCAGGATTCATCTACTACCAGGAACAGCACCAACTGCCAAAGCACCTTACCGTTTGGCACCCACAGAAATGCAGGAACTGAAGAAACAGTTAGACGAATTGTTGGAGAAAGGATTCATACAGCCAAGTTCATCGCCATGGGGAGCACCGATTTTATTTGTTAAGAAGAAAGACGGATCAATGCGTATGTGCATTGACTACCGTGAATTAAACAAGGTCACGATTAAAAATCGGTATCCATTACCAAGAATCGATGATTTATTCGATCAGTTGCAAGGAGTTCGATTTTTCTCTAAAATCGATTTACGGTCAGGATATCATCAATTAAAGGTACATGAAGAGGACATTCCTAAGACCGCATTTAGAACAAGGTACGACCATTAAGAATTTACTGTCATGCCATTTGGTTTAACCAATGCCCCAGCTGCATTTATGGACATGATGAACCGAATATGTAAACCGTATTTGGATAAATTCATAATTATCTTTAGAGATGATATTCTCATTTACTCTAAAAGTAAAGAGGAACATGCAAAGCATTTGCACGCACTTCTAAGTTTATTGAGAAAAGAAAAGCTTTATGCAAAATTTTCAAAGTACGAGTTTTGGTTAGAACAGGTACGGTTTCTTGGACATTTAGTTAACCATGAAGGAATTTATGTGGATACTACCAAGATCGAGGCAATTACCAAATGGAAAACCCCTGAGTCACCAACTGAGGTTAGAAGTTTCTTAGGATTGGCCGGTTATTATAGGAGATTTATTCGAAATTTTTCTAGAATAGCCATTCCCTTAACTAAGCTAACCTGTAAATCGGTTAAGTTTGAATGGGGACCAAAACAAGAAGAAGCCTTTAGAATTCTTAAGCAAAGACTAACCAATGCACCCATACTAGCGTTACTAGAAGGAACTGAAGACTTTGTAGTCTATTGTGACGCTTCTAAGTTAGGTTATGGATGTGGGTTGATGCAACGACAAAAGGTTATAGCCTATGCATCTAGACAACTTAAGAATCATGAAGAACATTATTCAACCTATGATTTGGAATCAGGAGCTATAACTTTTGCCCTTAAAATTTGGAGACATTACCTTTACGGCAGTAAGTTTACCATTTTCACCGACCATAAGAGTTTAAGTTATGTTTTTGGGCAAAAGGAATTGAATTTGAGACAAAGACGCTGGATGGAGATACTTAGTGATTACGATTGTAATATCCAATATCATGCAGAAAAGGCAAATGTAGTGGCTGATGCTTTAAGTTTAAAGTGTCATGAAAAGCCAAAAAGATTGCGTTCTCTTAAATTAAATCTATAGATAGATTTAAATGAACAGATTAGAAAAGCACAAGAATCAGTAATCAAGGATGATACTGAAAAGTTGAAGGGAATGATTAAGGAATTAGAACATGGAACAGATGAAATTTGGAGATTCCATAAGAAAAGAATGTGGGTACCCAAATTAGGAAACCTACGCCACCGTATATTAGAAGAAGCCCATAAGTCTAAGTATACAATGCATCCTGTAAATGATAAAATGTATCAGGATTTAAGAAGAAACTTCTGGTGGATAGGAATGAAAAAGGATATAGCAGCTTATGTTTCTAAATGTTTAACCTGTTCCCAAGTCAAAGCCGAACATCAGAAATGCTCAGGTTTATTGCAGCAGTTAGAAATGCCAGTGTGGAAATGGGAATTGATAACAATGGATTTTGTTACCAAATTACCCAAAACAAGGAAAGGTAATGATACAATCTGGGTGATTGTAGACAGGCTAACTAAGTTAGCTCATTTCCTACCAATGAAGGAAACTTTCAGTATGGAATAATTAGCTAAGTTGTATGTAAATGAAATAGTTTCATTACATGGAATTCCTTTATCAATTGTTTCTGATAGAGATAGCCGTTTCACTTCTCATTTTTGGACAAGTTTCCAAAAAGCAATGGGAACCAAGTTGAAGCTAAGCACAACTTATCATCCTTAAACGGACGGACAAAGCGAAAGGACAATTCAGACAATGGAGTACATACTTAGAGCTTGTGTAATTGATTTCGGAAGTAATTGGGACGATCATCTGCCATTAATAGAATTTTCCTACAATAACAGTTATCACACAAGTATCAATGCTGCACCATTCGAAGCACTGTATGGACGAAAGTGCCGAACCCCAGTTTGTTGGACAGAAATTGGAGAAAAGAAATTATCTGGACCAGAAATAGTGCAAGAAACACCGACAAGATTATCCAAGTCAAGGAAGGACTGAAAGCAGCACGTGACCGACAAAAGAGTTATGCTGATAACAGACGTGTTGGTGCATATGTCTGTCGACTTCGTCTTGTATCGAGTCTTGTAATAGATTAGATAGATCAGGGCACGATATACGAGAAAATTGAGAATCATGTGGGATGTGACCATTTCGCATGAAATGGAAAAGCCAGTTTGCACGAAATGGAGATGCCATTTCGTGTGAGGCCAACTCATGCGAAATGGGACTGCCTATAAATATGTGCCTTGTTCAATTCATTTGTAACTTCCTGATTCCGGTGCCGAAGTGTCTCCAGCCTGTAAAACATTGTGAAATCAATATAAGAGACAATTAATGTGATTCTCGTGTGTATCCAGCTGAAATAACTCTGATACGTCTGTTTCCGCCTTTCGTATTAGACGAGATCTCTTTTGAACGACTTGTTTGGTCGTGCAAACGATCCTACAAGTGGTATCAGAGCTCAGGAGGAAGAGTTCTTAACGATTTCAGCTTGATTTCAACAAAATTCTGATTTCTATATCTTCTTTTACAAGATTTTTCAAAATTAAACAAGATTTCACGAATAAAATGGCTTGATTTTCTCACATAACGTGCGGAATACTGTTTTAACAAACCCTTGAAAGAATCGGACTTAAAATCAACCTAAAACCTGATCAATTTGTCAAAGACATGGCCGATTGGATGACATCAACACCATTTCGCACGAGTTGAACCTTCCATTTCGCACGAAGTGGACCCATTTCGCATCAAAGTGTCATTTCGTTTGAGCATTGGTTGTCCAATTCGCTTGAAAAGTCTAATTTGTGTGAAAAATACATCTTTTTCGTACGAATTGGGCATTTGTAACTCATTTTGCACGTATTGAACATTTGTGATCTAGTTTGCGCGAATTGAACCTTATCCAGATCGTTTGAGATTTATTTTCAGGTTGTGTGAAAGATTTTAGTTCGTTTCAAGATCATCCAGTTCGTTTGTAAAGTGTGATTTTGTGAACTTTTGATAACCATAACATGGATTCTGAATTCTACAATGCGTTTGCTACCGCTCCGGGTACTCCTGTTACCATTGCTCAGAGTGTAACCATGGAAAATGAAACTGGAACGTTACAGGAAACCTCCAAAGCTGATGGGTATTGAAGAATATCATAGTTGGAAAGAACGTTTCGAGAATTGTGATCAAGCAAATCATCTAAGATCTTGGGAATGTATTGAAACTAAGTATGCTAGACCACTGTCTGATTTGGGAGTTGCAAAGATTATTTCATAATTTTCAGATAAAGAGAGAGATATGTATAAGGCAGAAAAAATGATGGTCAGTCTACTTCAACGAGCTGTGAAAGAAGATATTTTCATATTACTTCAACATGATGGTAGTGCTTATTCGATTTGGGATGCATTTCGAAAAAAATTTGAAGGAAGTGCAGAGATGATCAAGAGTAAAAAATCATTATTGAAGAAAGAATTTGAATTGTTTACAAGTGTGCTAGGTGAAACTACAAAGACTCTCATTGAGAGATATTGTCATCTGGTGCGTTCAATGTCTCGATTGGAAATTACTAAAACTCCAGAGGAATGGGTTGAGAAATTAGCCGATGCGTTACCTCAAAAAGAATGGGGTACATACCTCATGATTTTGAAGAATTCCGGAGAGTATAGTAGATTGTCGATTGCACAATTCATTGAGAAACTTGAGGGACAAGATCTTGAACAACAAAAGATTGCTAGAATGAACAATTCAAGCGGTCAACCAGACATCAAGAAGTACTACAAAGGTAATGTTCAGAATGTTGAAGTAAGTCCGAAGATCCAAACTGCTTTCAGCACAGAGAACTCATCCGGATCACTCAATCAAAGTTCAAACAACAGTGGATTTTCTTCATATCCAAGTGTTAATCCGAATGCTTCAACTTCAAATCATCAGTTCCAAAGCTCAAACAACAGTAATGGTCATATGTTACACTGCAACATCGCGTTGCATCTTCAGAATGGTCAAAATTTCTCTGAAGAAGTTGCTAAAGGTCATATGGCATTACTAGTTACAGTGTTAGAATCATATGAGGGTTTGGTTGCGGGAAGGGTCGGAAATCCTATGTTGATGAAAGAGGATTACAATCAGATTGATGCTGAGGAGATGGAGCTGATGGATATTAAGTGGTGTTTAGCGAGTCTGTTGAGGAGAGCTGAGAAATTTAAGCAGATTACAGGAAGAGATGACTTTTGTGATGCTAATGTTTCTACTTTAGGTTTTGATAAATCTAAAGTTACTTGTTTTCGATGCAGGGAAAAGGACATTTAAAGAGGGAATGTACCAATCGAGAAACAGCTGGAGCTCAGAATCCGTTCGGCAATAATGATTATTATCGGAAAGCAATTTATAATCAAGTCTCTCAACAGCCACATCAACAACAACCATCATCATCCAATGCTAATCAGATTGAAGATGGAAAGAAAAAAGCTTATCTAGTTAATCAAGATGATGAAAGAGTGCCAAAAGGTTTAACTGGGACAGATACATTCCGGCTGATTCAAAGTTTAGAGCATTCATTGCACAAATAGTTCAAGAACTAGAGTTGATGAAAGAGTGGATGGATGTGTTTGCAGATGATGAGAAAAGTCAAGATAGAGAGTCTGTCTCTTCAGAGAATAGTTCACAAAAGACACAAGTCTTTGATCAATCATCAACTGATAGTAGTGATGATGAAGAAGAAATTAATCAAATTAACATTGGTAAAACTCATTTATCTCCTGAAAGTTTCAAATTTTATTTTGCAGATAAATTGAAGAAGCTAAAGGAGAGACGAGCAGCAAAAGAAAAGAAAGAGGTAAAATGCGAGAATGTTGCTCAGGAAGAGAAGTCTGAACATAGTGAAGAAGTTAAAGTTGCTGAGAAGGTGGTTGAAATTGAAAAGATTGTAGAAGTCACAAAACTTTGTCTAAAATGTTTGGAACCATGCAAACATTGTAAAGAGAAAGACAAGAAGTTTAGTGAGCTTGACAAGATGAAAGAAAAATTATTGTTCGATGTTAAGTATGTGAAAGAATCGTATGATGTGTTGAATAGAACGGTGAATAGTTTGCAAAAGACAAACTCAGAAAGAGAAGATGCTTTGACCATGATGAATGCAATAATGATGTCTAAACAGAAGGCTATCAATCACTATATTGAGGAGTGTGCAAAGTTGAAGCAGGAATTGGAAACTGAAAAGATTGAGAATGAAAGAATCAGACGATTGTTGCAAAGTTATTCAAGTTCTGATTATTTGATTGACAGAATTTATCCAACTGTTGCAGGTTTTGAAGCTTTTCAAGATAAGAAGACGAAAGAGAAAGATACTGGTAAGAAACAAAGTATCAGTTATAACAAGTGTCCGCCTCCGATCTGGGAAGGTTATTCTCCCAGAAAACCAAATGAGGAACAAGTCAAAAAGGCAGTCAATATAAAGTTAAAGTCCGAAACAACTGATGATTTACCAGAAAACATTGACGTCATATTCACATCGTCTGACACTGATCATGAGTCGGAGTTAATAAAGAAAGTGGTCGATCAGATGTTGGATAAAGATGAAGAGTCAGAGTCAAAATCCGAATCTGAAAGTTCGAGTTCATCAGTTGATAGTTCAAAATCGTCGGTCAAACGGGTTTACAATAAAGAATTCCTGTTATCAAAAAATAGTTTGAATGATGAACCAATCAAAGTGGCATATACTTTGAATGATTCAGACAAATTATATTCTGATGAGGAATTTCCAATAAGAAGTGTTCAAATTGAAAAGATTAAAAAGGTTTTCAAATTAACAGAAATTAATATTTCTGAAATAAAAGATGTAAATCTTACTGATAAACCTAAAAAATACACTTCAAGAGTTCAACAAAGATTGAACAAGGAAAAAGGTTACAGTTCTGGTTCTGGTTTTCAAAAGAAACCAAACCATAACAGTAATTTTAAAAAGAAAGGTTTAGGTTTTATTCCACCCGAAAATTATAAAAATGAGAAAATTTCTAAAACAAAAACAATATTTGTTTCAAGGTCAAATTCTGAAGAAGAAGAAGAAAAGAGCTCATTCTAGAAACAATCGAACAAAGAGTTCTTTACAGAAAAGCAAAAGTTTGAAAAGAATGGAGCTAATCAGAAAAGGGAGACAAGAACCTGTTACCGATGTCAAGAAGTTGGTCACATCGCCTGGAACTGTCCAAAGGCAACCAACATAAAACAGGAAGTTGTTTCTAAACTTAAAGAAAAGATTGTTGATAAAACTGAACCACCAACTGAAAAATTCAAAGTGTTTAAAAATTCTACATTTGAAGTTGGTGAGAGTTCAAGAAGGTTTTACAAAAGAAGAGCGAATCTTAACAACCAAACGTGGGTTGTTAAGAATTCAGATGTTAAATTTGGCGATGAATCTGACTCGTCAAAGTCAGAGGAGCCACCTGTTGAGCTAAAAAGCGAAAATTTAGTACCGCCAATGGATGATGTCAATTTTCCACCATTGCGGGCTGAAAATTTAAAATCAAAAGTTGGTAAAGTGGAAATTTCGAATCAATTCTATTCTGAAAAGAAAGAATTTGATGTCGAAAAGATGTTCAATGGGAAAGTTAAAAATATTTTTGGAAAGATGGTTGAGGGAAAGGTAAAAGGGGTAAAAGAATTTTATGAAACAAAAAGAAATATTCAATCCCCAAGTGAAACTGAAAAGGTCACACCCAAAGCTGGTTAGGCTTGGGTGTCTGTATTCCATATATAAAAAATCCTGAACTGCCGGAGCTCCCAAGTTGGTAATTGTGGAGCAGGAATCGGCATCTTTCTCAAAATTGAAAATTGTCATATTTCAATTTACAAATGGTATTGTTGATAAGTGAACATATAAATGTTTGTTCCTACAAGTGGTTGAAAAAGAGGTTTTCACCTACAAGTGTTTAATCAAGGTCATTAAGTTGAACTTGATTTAACTTTCATACAAGTGATTGAAAAACAATATGATGAATTAAACCCCTAACCTACAAGTGGTTTGTGAAACAAACAAAACTAATTTTCCGAAAAAACCATTTTGATTAAAACAAACTTAAGTGTTTTGAAATCATAATGGAAAAAAAATAGTTTGTTGTCAGGGGGAGTTCTTATTGTTTATGCCAAGAGGGTGGCGATTTGAAGCAATTCACATCGGTTTGTCAAATTTTCTTTAAATGGTTTTGAATTTTAGGGGGAGTAAGAAATTTCTGAAAATCCAAAAACATTAGAAAATTTGAAAAATCCAAAAACATGATAAAATTTAAAAACAAGTTTTGTTGTGAAAAAGAGGAAATGATAGTACATCAGTGGACTATCACGGCACGCTAAAGAATTGGAAAGTCAAATGTGATAAACGATCTCACTGATGATATGCCAGTAGGTTTTTATACATTCAGTAGATTGTTTTCGAGATATAAACCTAAATATCAAATACTTACTTATCTCGTGGGGAAAATCTCTCGGATATATGGGTAACCCCCGAAATCTTGTTTGAAAGATTTTCTATTTCTGACATACTAGGTCTTTGTGCGTGAAGATATCTGGGGTATTATACCAGGGCTTCGCCTAGTCCTCGTATAATACTTTGCACTGCTTAAATTTTAAAGCCCACCCTCAGCATAAAAAAATGATGAAACATTGAAAAATGCTAATCATGTGCTGTTGAAGAAAAGATCCCCAAACGGGACACACCGAAAGACGAGCCATCATCTCTTTGTCTAAACGGAAGTTCTAACCTAAGCTCTCATGGTCTCGCATTACCCGTTTACAGATATCATTAGTATACACTCACCTATAAGACTGAATATAGAAGTCTGGATACGGGAGTATATTCTGAGGGGGGACACGCGAATAAGTTTAAGTTCTTAAAACACTAAATCTCGTATCTCGGAACAGTTGAACTTTGTATGAAAATTTAAGTGGATTAGTATACTGACAATCTAAGTAAATCGTTTAGAACTTAAAATGTTTAAAGCTTAACGGTGTTAGTGATTTGTCTCATAAACTGATATGATCCTCCTACACAAACTCACAAAAATATTATCTGTAAATATTTCTTTACTGCTTTCCATTAAAAACAAAAATCCAAAAAGATTGTGTTTTTAGCATAAAATTTTGAAAAATCAAAAAGATTTTATTTCATCTTATTTTCGACAACTGATGTTGAAAAACTGATTTTCAAAATTCCAAGTGCTAAACATGATGGACAACAGGTTTGGGAGAGTGTGTTTAGAAATAAGAAAAATGATATTCTTATAAGTGGTCATCAAAAATTATAAATGTTAAATCATTTGGATCGATATCTACAAGTTGGTTTCTAAATTTGTCAAATTTTAAATTTATGAAATTTACTTTGAGGTAGAGATTGTGCAGGAAAAAGGTTTGAAAGAGCCAGGTTCCCGATCCAAAGCCTGTAGATTGTGAATTCCAGACTGCGATCCCAGCTTATCGAAAGGGGGAGTCTGAAGACATAAGAGCCAGATACAGATTATGGATCAACATTCAAGGGGGGGTTTGAATGATAGAAGAGCTAGGTTTGAATCCTGTTGTACTCACAAGCTGCTGATGCTGATGAACTTAAGGAATCAAGAGATTTGATCAAGAGAAGATAGAGTCAGATTGAGATCCTGGAAGAGAGAAAGAGAGAGAGAAGAAGAGAGAGATTGAGGATGCTTTCAATGGAGAATACTTTAGAGAGAGTAAGAAGACTGATAAAGACTGAAGACTTTGAAGACTCGGACTTCGTCAACATCCAAGGGGGAGTCTGTTGGTACATATGTCTGTCGACTTCGTCTTGTATCGAGTCTTGTAATAGATTAGATAGATCAAGGCATGATATACGAGAAAATTGAGAATCATGTGGGATGTGACCATTTCGCACGAAATGGAAAAGCCAGTTCACACGAAATGGAGATGCCATTTCGTGTGAGGCCAACTCGTGCGAAATAGGACTGCCTATAAATATGTGCCTTGTTCAATTCATTTGTAACTTCCTGATTCCGGTGCCGAGTGCTGCCGAAGTGTCTCCAGCCTGTAAAACATTGTGAAATCAATATAAGAGACAATTAATGTGATTCTCGTGTGTATCCAGCTGAAATAACTCTGATACGTCTGTTTCCGCCTTTCGTATTAGATGAGATCTCTTCTGAACGACTCGTTTGGTCGTGCAAACGATCCTACAAGACAAAAGCCATTGGAATTTCAGGTAGGAGACAAAGTGTTATTGAAAGTCTCTCCTTGGAAAGGAGTGGTAAAATTCATCAAATGGGGAAAGCTAAGCCCCAGGTGTGTTGGACCTTTTGAGATTATTAAAAGAATAGGACCCGTAGCTTATCAACTACAACTGGCAGAAGAAATTGCAGGAATACATGATGTATTTCATGTATCTAATCTCAAGAAATGCTTGGCTGATGAATCACTGGTAGTACCTCTTAAGGATATAGAGGTAAATGAACAACTTAAATTTGTAGAGAAGCCTCTACAGATTGAAGACAAGAAAGTTAAGAACCTCAAGCACAAGAGATTAGTTCTAGTCAAAGTAAAGTGGGACTCCAAAAGAGGACCAAAGTACACATGGGAGCTTGAATCAGAAATACAAAGGAAATACCCACACTTATTCCAGTAAGACCTCGAGGACGAGTTCTAAACAAGGTGGGGAGGATATAACAACCCTCCTAAATAATTTTTCGACACCCCTAAAATATTTAGAGTGTACATATATCTCCTAAAATACACCCCGTATATGAAAAAAGGCCCCGAATATCTTTTTTTTATTAAAATTAATTAAAAACAAAAATAGATGGTCTCTGGCGGGCCGCGTAAGACCCCCTGGCCTACGCGGGGCGCGAGCGAGAGGCCAAACGGCGGAGCCCGGTGCCGCCACGTGGCACAAGGCGTGTTGAAGCTAGGGTTGAGTCGGATCAGCTAGGACCTACCCTAGCTGTCCTCGCGGGCCGTGTAGCCCTTGGCTACCACCTTCGCGGGGCACGACGAAGACAAAATGCAGCCCTATAAATTGAGGGCATCGGCTTCAGTCCCAAACCGCTCACAACTTTCTTCTCTCTCGAATTTCTGCATAATTAAAGTAATTCTCGGGTATAATACCCCCTAAATAACGAAGTTCTGCCTCGTTGTAAGTATCATAACCCCGATGACGTATTAGATACGCTGCCCGATTGATCCAGGGTTCCGTAACGACTGTTGTGGTTCTGCCCGACGTAGTCGTTGGAATGCCGTCTCGGGGAGGGTATTACTAATGTAAATATTGGGTTATTATACTAACGCGTGTGCATTTGTGTAATTTATAGATAATCACCAGGAAATTCTTAAGGAAAACCCTAAGACAGCGTGAGTAATCTCCTTTTTGCAAACTGTTTTTACAAAACCTCAATTAATTAACATTATATCAAACAGTGATTGAGTATTTGTATTCTACAATTATCGTATGTTGGGGTTTTGTATACAAAATTTATTACTACATTGTGAGCAGTAAAATGACCACAAGTCGGGTTGACAGTACCGTGGGTGGTAATTAAAGTAGATGGAAACAAATGTAATTGCGCGACCGCCCTCAATACTGTACAATGGTTTTACTTATCTTGATTAAACTGGGATTCACTCACCAGTATTTCCCACTGACAAAATGTCTTTAAACGCGTTTCAGGTAACAAAATGTGAAAGCCAAATAGAAGCCAGCTGGACAGCACTGAAGGCTTGGAAAAGTGGCTAAAAAGTTACCTAAAATAAAGAGATGTTTTTATTAAATAAAATAGGGTTTATCCCTATGAAAATATGTGTATTTGAAACTTGGGATTTTTCGGGATGTGTTTAATATATTCAAAGCGTGGTATTTTACTCTGATAAAATATTTTCTAACTACGGTCCTGATGTAATTTCCGCTGCCAAAATGATAAACACCGATACCACTAAAACTGGCCATGGCCGCCCGTTCCCGGGTAATCACAGGACGGGGGTTGTGACACCTTGTATTTTAAAACTCATTTAGTCATAATTTCGTATCAAAGGCATATTCTTGGCTCTAAGAGCCATTTTATCCAAATACTAGAAATACCACACTTGAGGTGGACTATTACCCAATTTTGACTCGACCATCATTAGTCGGGCCATAGGCCCTTACTAAAAGCATGACCTATTTCAATTACCCGGTGGGGTCAAGGTAATGACCCGTTACCAATACCTTGCAAATTTCCCTTGTTTAATTCATGGAAATGCATGCCCTTCCCATTATGCTTACCTGTGGTATGGAACTCAACAAGACAAGCATTAAATACCAAGTTCAAATGGTGATAACATCGCCATTTGACCCATATGAACCGTTGTTCGTTTGACTCCTTCTTGGTTTGCCCTTTAGGCGTCTCAACCTAACTAATTTATTGTTATTCACTAAAACGTGATTCAACACCATTTTTACCCATTTGACTCGTTATGGTTTACACCATAGGGTCTTATTTATACAATTCTCATCTTATTAACCAAAACATTTTTCATTGCAAAAGTAGTGGTTCTTTTCTAGGAGGTGTAAGCTTTACTTACATTGTGTACGTTCGAGCTTCCTCGAGCCCTTGACCCATTTGATGCATTCTTTTCCAAGCTCAGTGAACCTATCACACCATATTCACAAGATGATTAGATTAGTCATGAAATACCATGATCATCACACTTATGGATTTTTATACCTCATTTATCATTCCATTCTATTTTAGGTCAGTTTGATTTTTAAAAGTCAAACTGCCAATTGACATACATAGATACACTAACAATTCGGTAAAACTTACTTAGACATGTTATTGAGCACTTGGTGGGTATCATTATTAAGCCATCGTATTAGCTTAATTTTCCATCCATCATTACCATGTATTTTTCAACTCAACAAGTTCATATATTCCTTAACATCTAGCTAACCCAAATTCTTCATTTATCATGGCAATTTATCAATTTAATCATACAAGAGTTTGTGTTTCATACCTAGGTTAAAACCCACTTCATAACATGTATGAACACTTAATAAAATCTCCAATTTTTTCAAGTATTTTACACATACAAGCAGGTATGATGATTATAAATATCAATACATCCAGTGGCGTCTCTTCGCGTACCCTGTTCGAGCTCGAAAAATGTGCTCATATGCTTTAATCAGTGTTGTAAAAGTCGCTAGGCGGTCCCTAGTCGGCCGACTGGGGAGTTGGGAGTAATCGGAGTACTCGGAGAGTACTCGGGGAGTACGCGGACATGGTAAATATAAAGAAAATTAATTGTCATATATTATTTATGTGTTAAAATAAGCGTAATTCATGTCAACTTAGTATAATTTAAAATGAAACATGTTTAAAGTTCAAATATTCTGAATACAAGTCCGACTAGTCTGAGTACAAGGCCGAGTAGTCCGAGTACAAGGCCGAGTAGGCCGATTTTGACCGAGTTTGACCGATTAAAAGTCAACAAACCACGTTGACCGCCTAGACCGACTAGGCCGACTACATCCGACTAGGCGCCGACTAGGCCGACTAGGCACCGAGTACTCCCGAGTAATCCCGAGGCCGACTAATTGAGACCGCCTAGGAGGAAGTCGCCTCGGAGGGGGTCCGAGGACCGAGTACTCGCCGAGTACTCGGCCGAGTAATCCGACTTTTACAACACTGGCTTTAATGACAAACAATATAATACGAAAATAACAAAAATTGTAGTATTTGATAAACAATGCGATTATGATATAATCTTAGTATTCTAATGAGTTATATACCGTAATAACTAATAAGTTAATAGCAAACCAATGATTCGTGTAGCCTTCCTTGCGTTTTTCATAACAAATTGCTGGATCAACTCTTCACAATTTATATTATTTTTATTTTTTAAAATCATATTAGTATTGGGTTTGGTCCAATAAACCTAATGTTAAGTTAACTAAATTATAAAACATGAAAAGGTATTTGATAATGGGCCTCTATATTGGATTTGGTATGTGTTTACAATTTTTTTTTTGAATAACACATATATATCGATTTTTTTTAAAAAATCCCGTGCCCCTCGAAATCACGAGCCTTGTGCGGAAGTCCTCCCCGCACACCATAAGAGCCGCCCCTGAATACATCATCAGTTTCATCACACCATCAAAACACACTTAACATAAAAACTCATGATATGCAATTGAACCACTTACCTTATGTTTGTAATGACTAGATGATGAGCAATTTGTGAAGATGCAAGGATTCCACCCTAGATCACCTTATGATTTGGTTGAATTCTTGAGTTCTTGTGAAAGAGAGAATTTCTCGCTTCCCTCTCTAATCCACGCCACACACACACACACACACTGCCTTCTCCTTCTGTTTTTTTATCTAAGATTCCAGCATGTTCACTTTTAGCCTCTTAGTTTTACCTGGTCACTTATGTTTAGCTTTAACCAATTTATCTCTTAGTATTTAACTCATCTTCGAACTACGTTAGAAAACTTAGTTATTTTTATTTCATAACATACATAAGCAATGTACCACTCAATAAAATCGGGCTTTAGGGCGTTACTGGGTATGACCAACACGATTTAAATTTAAGTCGTGAAAGCTCGAGCCTTTTGTAAACTTTATCTCTTATAGAACATTTATTTTCCGTTAGATTGCATTAGATTTATTTCTTTAAATCCCAATGCTAACCGGTTTGATCTTTACTGCTAATGGTACTTTACCCACTCATCTCTAGTTAATTTGGTTTAATTACTAAGTTTGTTTTCGGCATGTTACATTTAACCAAAACCTTGGTTTTTAGGGGGGCTCCATTGTTTATGTGGCACTGGTGTGCTTACGTAGGGCTGAGGTGTCATTGACATGATACAATGGAGCCCCTCTCCATGCCCTGCAACCTAAGATTTAAAAAGACACCTTAACATGGTTGCTACTTATTTTATTGCTGCTTGTTGTATGATAAATTTACAGTGAAACATTAAATAATATTTACGACTATTTATTTATCTTATTTTTATGACTAAATCACAAAAAATGTCTTTTATATTGAAACTAAATTGCAAACTATGTCATTTATCTTCATAACGTGCAAAAAACATACTCGATGTTTGCAAACCCTTGCACATTATGTCATTTAGCCCTATCTAAGTTTATTTTCATGGTTAAATCTGACCAAGTGGACCCCTTCTGAGGGTAAATTAGTCTTTTCCCCCCAGTTATTTTAAGTATTTTAATAAATAAACAAAATCTCATTTCAAAAATTATATATATGTATATATATACATAAAAATCTGATTACTCTCTCTCTCTCTCTTCCTCATCTCACTCTATTCCATATCTTTTTTCTCTCAACCACACCATCACCATCACCATTGCACTTCCATCATCACCACCGCACCTCCACCTACGTGACAGCCGCCACCACCACCACCAAACATAAACCGCATCTCATCCAGAGCAAAATATTCACATGGCCGCGTGTCAAAACACCAAGAAAGGAAATCACATGTTGATGACATTTAAGAGATCTGTAACAGGTTTATGTTCTTGGGCCCATGGTTTCTTGAAATGTTGAAGTGAATTTAAACGGGATTTAACATATTCAGATCTGAATTTAGTGGTGGTGTTCAGTTCTAAATATGTGGATTAGGGTTGGGGTTGGGTAGTGGTTGAGGTGCGATAGTGGGGGTTGTGCAGTGGTGATCGACCGCCAGTGTTGGTGTAGCGGTGGTAGGGGTTGTGCAGCGGGAGTGGAGGTGCGGTGGTGGAGGTGTTGACGGTGGTGGAGGTGTGGTGGTGACGGTGGAGGTGCGGTGGTGATGGTGATAGTGGTGTTGGTGGAGGTGTAGTGGCGATGGTGATAGTGGTTGTGTGTAGATGGTGAGAGAGAGAGAGAGAGAGACACACACACACAGAGAAAGAGAGAAGGGGGAGGAGGATAGAGAGATTTGGTTAGATTTGATTTTGGATCTTGATTGTGGGTTTGATCTAGATCTTGATTTTGGATCTTGAAAGAAGGGATAAACTTTTATATGTTTTTTGTAATATTGTTTTATATAAATAAATGGTAAAAAGACTAATTTACCTTCAAATGAGTCCACCTGTTCAGATTTAACCATGAAAATAAACTTAGTTATAGCTAAATGACATAACATGCAAGGGTTTGCAAACATCGAGTACATTTTTTACACGTTTTGAAGATAAAGGACATAGTATGTAATTTGGTGTCAGCATAAAGGACGACTTTTGTAATTTAGTCTATTTTATTGTAAGTTTCTAACGATATTATACACAATAAAATTTTTTGTTTTTGATTTTTGTTAAATATACTGTAATTCTATTCTTTTGTAATAGTTATTGCATTTTACTAGTTTGCTTATACGTTTTGGTTGCTATGTTATTTCATAAATTTTCAAAGAAAAATAATTCATAAATTCGCATTTGCTTGTCACTTAGAACAACTTTCATTCTTAACACATATTTTTATATTTTTTTATTCAATGGTAATTCTTGACGGAGGTGTAAAACATTTATTTACCTTTTTTAAACACAAATCATACACCCGTATAATTTACTCATAATTCTACTTCATTATCTATAACGAGACTCAAACCTTCAAGCTTTAGAAGAGAAGAAGTCATTTAAAACGCCAAGATATCATTAGACTAAATGCCCTTTGTTCATATTGCTCATTTAGCATATAGAATAAATAACAATATTGGTTACTAATACATATTTATTTTGAACGGCAAAGGTCTGCTACTTCTAAACCACAATTTGAACCATGTCCTTTTCTCCAAGAGACATCAAAAACCTTTACCACCCAACCAAAGCTAAAATGACGGTTACTAATACATATATATCTTTTTTTTAACGGCAACTACACTTTTTATATAAATATAAAGAGCCAGCAAGAAACTGAAAACAAACATTACAAGACTAAAAGAAAAAACGCAGCAATGTCTATTTTAATAACATTTAATAATGAACAAAAAGCTTTTGTTTTATACTAAAAGATATATGGTAGCAATTTAAACATCAAATTTTAAGAGATATAAATTTTATTAGATATTAATTGACGTGGATCCACGGCTTATTTATTTTGTGGGGTTGCTAAAATATATGTAAAAAATAATAATAAAATTACACTAATAAATATAAACATGTAGGTACAGCCGTTGACTAAAAAACCAAAGTTTGCTTATTTACGTCTCTTGATGAGATATTTTTAATATACAGCAGTGTGTAGTTCTAGGTGCCATAAGGCTTTTCTTTTTGGAAAGGCTCTAGTTGTCATTAAGGTTTTTTTCTTCTTCTTTTTTTGGAAAGGCTCTAGGTGCCATAAGCTAGGTGGGCTATTTGGAGAAATGAAGGGGTTATGGCTATGGTCAAGTTTGCTATGTGCTCTCACTATGGTTGTAGGGGGTACAAGCAGATACAATGTTCGTGGAGGCCCTTCTTATCGACTTATTTTGGATACTGACGTTGATACTGATGATCTATTTGCGTTATTATACTTGCTGAAGTCAAATCGGTCTGAGTTTAACTTACAGGTTCTTTCTCTTAAATATTCTATACCCACCTATGTGTTCACTTTATTTCAACTTTCTATGTGTAGCGAGTTTGTTGTCATTTGTATTTGGATGTCATTGTCCACTTTACTATCTCAGATGGTGTTTAAAATTGGAATATGTTAAAAGGAACATAAACTTAAACGAATTAGATTGGAATTGAAACTATTAAAGAATTTTGAATTTCAAACGCTTAGAATATATTTCATATGAGTTAGAATTAGAATTACTGATGCATTTAGTTGATAAAAAAAAATCATACTTGCTTTCCTAGTTTGTTAGAAAAAAATAGGCGGAATGTGATTCTAATTCCTCCGATCGAAGGGCTCTACTGTTTAGAAGGAATCTTGGTTTATTACTTCAAAGCATTCAAGTGAATTAACTGCAATTAAAACGTTATCCCATGACAGTGTTATTTTAGGTGGGATAACGTTTAGAGACCATAAGATTCTAAGTTCAATTCTTTATAGGGGATTTTTCATATATTTATTGAATTTTCTCTTGAATTGATGTATAGGCGTTAGAGCGTTCACAATGAATCTCTTACATTTGTGTCTTATATTAGAAGTGTTTTTTCCTAGATTTATTAGGTATCCTCCTGAGGAAACTTATGTTTTAAGAAATGATTGTGAGTGGTTGTGAATAGAGAAAAGAGAAAATATATGACAATGTTACTTTTCATCTTTAAATACATGGGAAACATGTTAATCCCTTATAAATTTTTTAATATTTTTAAAGGTGGTTGTAAGTGGATGAGAGATAAAATGTAATAATAAATATATAAAAATATTATTTAATCGAAAAAATAGAAACAATAGTAATACTTAGTGTGATTATATAGATTTGGATAAATAATCCAATTCGAATGCTCTTATTGCCCGGTGAAAATGGATATGATCGAATGGTTTCACTCGTGTCACGATTATACTCCAGTGTTCCGTCAGTGATCAAATTTGTCCTTCAATAAAACAAAAAATACCATTCATTTTTAACAAAAGACCCTACCTGAATTCGGGTTTCAGTTCCAATGTATAATATTATTAGTAAAATTGATAAAATAAGAATTTATATTCAAATTGTCTATATCTATTAATTAATTATTAATTAATTAATTATTTTTAATTATTAATTAATTATTAATTCATAACAAATTGAGGAATAGTAACTTTTTTTTTGTTTTTTCCATTATGTCTTTTAGGGTTTTTTTTTTCTTTTTTTGCCACGTATTAAACTTTAAGATTTTTCATTTTTGTAATTAAAGAAATTTGGTTTTGTTATAATTTTGCAACAAAAGTTGAATGAGTTTAGTTTTTTATAGGCAAATTGGATTTAAATAATCCCAACTCACTGTTATTGGCCAATAATAATCCTAACCAATGTTTTAAAAACCGGTTTAAACCGGCCGGTTGTACCGGTTGAACCATTCGGTAAAACCGATTAAACCGCCCGGTACCCCGGTTGAACCGTCCGATACACCCGGTTAAACCGTTATTGAGCCAAATCCGATACGGTATAAAAACCGGATATTAAAACATTGATCCTAACTCATTTAATCACCAATAATAATCCGAACTATTCACTTTTGTTTGTAAAATACTCTCAGTTAAAAAAACACTAACTAGGTTAAAAAATTGCTGATGTGGCATGCCATGTCACCTGCCACATTAGTTGCCACGTCATCAAAAAATGCCACGTAGACAGCCACGTCAGCTGCCACGTCATCAAAAAATGCCACATCAACTGCCACGTCAGCAAATTTGCTGATGTGGCATGCCACGTCACCTGCCACATCAGCAATTTTTAAACCTAGTTAGTTTTTTTTAACTGAGAGTATTTTACAAACAAAAGTGAATAGTTCGGATTATTATTGGTGATTAAATGAGTTGGGATTATTATTGGCCAATAACAAAGAGTTGGGATTATTTAAATCCAATTTGCCTTTTTTATATTAGTTTTTGTTTTACACTTTTTATAGGTTTGATCGTCGTTTGATTGCTACCTAACATGGTGTTTGATTGTCACATTTGGCGCCTTAAGTTTTTTCACCACCTAAAACTTATAACACGTGTCAGTATACATTCGACTTCGTCAATGTTTTACGTCACGTAAGTCACTTAGTGTAAAAGTTCGTGATTTTGTTTTACGTTTTTTTTTCGGTTTTAGTTGTCATTTGCTTGCTACTTAGCATGGTTTTACGTATTACGCCCTACAACATTGGTAGCATGGTTTTACGCCCTTCACCCCACAACGACGGGAGTTAAGACTAGTTTCTATTGTCCCCTAATGATATCAACTCTTATGGGATTTTTGTTAGAAAATCTAAAAAGAATTTCAGCATACATATGTTATATATATTCTGTGGACTAGTTTATAGTCCCATGTCTTACACGGGTTGAATGATAAGATTGGTTGTATTCAAAGAACAAAATAATTACAAAATTTGAATTATTCTTGATATTGCACATGTTAAAAATAAGTTTTGACATAAACACATATTACCCTAACATGAACTATCCATACCAAGTTAAAGACAGTATAACATTACTCACTATAAATGACGCGTTTAAGCAAACACTTTATATTTTTTGTTACTTTAGTAATAATAATTAGATATACATAAAACATATATTTACATAACGATTAAATTTCTATATTATGTTATGATACGATACGATACGTAAAGAATGTGAAGAAAATTCTTAAATCTCATCCTTATCTTGGGGAATGAGACAAAATAGAAAAAAAACCGATGAACAGATAAAAGTTTCTTTAAAATTTTGGGATGATATTGACAATGTTCTTAAATCTTAATTGAGATAGAGTTGGTGTCTGAAAATGGTGGTGATGGAGATAGATTCTGATGAGTAATGGTATATTTAATTCTAATAAAAATTTCAGTTAATATCATATAATATTCTCTCTTTCAATTCATTAATAATATTATTAATTAATTAATTTTTGTTTGAATTAATAGATAAATTCATCACAAAATATTTAGTTGAAATAATCACTTCACTACATTATTTCTAATATGTAAACTCAAATCCGAGTGCTATTCTTTTACATATTATTTTTTGTGGCGTTGATATGAAATATTGATGCATATCATAAAAAAATAACATTCTTAATAACGTAACACTATAAAAAATAACATTTTAATAGCGTAACACCATGTTTCTTAGATAATAACAATATTTTTTTCTCAAACTTGATTTACGCAAAACAGATAACGTAAACTAAACCATATGCTTATTCATTTTAAGAAATAATAAAATCAAAAGTTTTAAAATTATAGATAATTTATATACTTTTAATCATAAATTAGTATTAGATATTAATTAATAATATCATTAATATTAATGAATTGGTGGAGAGAATGTCATGTGGATTTTGCTTATCCATTTTAAGAAGTAATAAAATCAAAGGTTTTAAAATTATAGACAATTTATATATTTTTTAATTATAAATTGGTGGTGATGGAGATGGATTGTGATGTATATCTAATTCTATCAAAAAATTTCAGTTATGTCATATAATATTCTCTCTTTCAATTCATTAATAATATTATCAATTAACTAAATTTTGTTTGAATTTACAGATAAATTCATTACAAAATATTTAGTTGAAATATTCACTTCATTACATTATTTCTAATATATAAACTCAAATTCTAGTGTTATTATTTTACATATTTTTATGGTGTTGATATGAAATATGGATGCATATAATTAAAAAAATAAGATTTTTAATAACGTAACATTATAAAAAATAACATTTTAATATCGTAATACCATGTTTCTTAGATAATAACAATTATTTTTTCTCAAACTTGATTTACGCTAAACAGATAACGTAAACTAAACCATTTGCTTATCTATTTTAAGAAATAATAAAATCAAAGGTTTTAAAATTATAGATAATTTATATATTTTTAATCCTAAATTAGAATTAGATGCTAATTAATAATATCATTAGTATTAATGAATTGATGGAGAAAATGCCATGTGGCAGCGGCGGATCTATATGTATCCCAGGGGATGTACGGGCTACCCCTCAACTTTCTCGGTGAACGTGTTCGCGTATACGCTTCTTGGTCTCCGGTAGAGATAGATGATCTTTGTGGAGAAGAGATATTATAAAAAAGATGAAGAAGATAATAAGTACATCTAATATATCGTAGTCAAATTACTATATTACCCACAAGTTAAAAGTGGTAATTACTATATTACCCTCAATTTAAAAGATGAAGAATGAGTCAACGTACTTTATCTCTTTAAAGTCATATATTTTAAACAATATCATTGGGTAAATAAATTTAGTTTCAATGTTACAGTGAATTTTATTACTTTGGTTTAAATGTTTAGGCATATTTAATCCAACATTTAAATTTAATTAATTAAATATATTAACATTATATACATTATGTCAATCTATTTATTTTTTTTAGTTAAAATTGTGGTGTTAATAAGTTCTATGGTTGTTTACGATGTACATGTAATGTTATAAATTTTAAGTTTTTTAAAAATATGTTATAATTGTGGGTAAATAATGCTAGTGTCTTATGAAAAGTATGTAAAAAAGATCATACAATAGATTGCGCCTCGCGTACTAAAAACAATGTATTTTTTTGTCTCGGTTTTAGACTTTGTCGCTTTTGTATCATTCTCGCTTTTTAAGACCAACGTTGTGCTGTAAAAAAATTGGGATACCCCTAAATTTCTCTTCTAGATCCGCCACTGCCATGTGGGATTATGCTAATTCATTTTAAGAAGTAATAAAATCAAAGGTTTTAAAATTATAGATAATTTATATATTTTTAATTATAAATTAGAATTATATATTAATTAATAATATTATTAATAGAGTTAATTGTCCGGATGGTCGCTGTGGTTTCACGTTTTTTCACGTTTAGTCCCCACATTTTGGAAAATAGCAGGTATGCTCCCTATGGTTTGTCATTTTGTTACTCGGATAATCCCCTGACATTTACTCAGGGGACTATCCGAGTAACAAAATGCAAACCATAGGGAGCATATCTGCTATTTCCAAACTAACTGACATCTACTCAGGGGACCATCCGAGTAACAAAATAACAAACCATAGGGAGTATACCTGCTATTTTCAAAAGGTGGGGACTAAACGTGAAAAAACGTGAAACCACAAAGACTATCCGGATAATTAACTCTTATTAATATTAATGAATTGACGGATGAAATGATATGTGGGATGTGTTTTCATAGTCTTTTAGTTCTTTAAATTTAAAAATATTTATTTGTACCGATGTTCTTTTTGTAGTCAAACCTAGCATTTTTGAAAAATTGTTTTTTCAAACAAGTAAAGCATTCAAACATGATCAGGTATCAAACTATATTTCAACCATTTGTTAGGTTATTGACTTATGAATAATTAGTACATAAAATATTCTTTAAAAAAACGTGAAAAATGTTTAATATATGAATTACAACATTTTCATAAGTTATAAATTACATGATTAAAATTTATGATGAAGCAATATTTCACGGTTATTGCCTGTTGATAACTATTTGTTCTGAAAGAAGTTATTTATAATTTACAGTAATAGATAAACTTTTAACTAAATTTAGGTTTGTTTTATTCTAGCATGTATGTGTAATATGTGTATCAAACTATTTAGTGTGGAGAAGTATGAGGAAAGGACATGAAGCATCATGTAGCAGTCATGTCAGTAGGAGAGTTTTTAAAAAAGTACAGGGTGAAAAAGGCTTGAAAAAAGACGTTTAAAAAACTAACCAATAAAAACTAACACGTTGACATAATTTTTAAATATGTTGTGTTTGAGTTAATCTATTTAATAAATAAATTGTGACAACTGATCTAAAACTTGTATATTTTTATGTTTTGTTATGGGTCATGTTAGGAATTGTCATCCGTAGTAATAACATAAATTAATTGTAGTATTTACAACTATTTATTGAATTTTGAAATTAAAATATTGTGTGCACGTTAGAAGATTACTTCGTCCACCGTATGAAAACGTTACATTTTAATTTAATGTTTTGTTGATCATTTCTTATTCGGAAAATTGGTTTTTAATAAACCAACATTTGTCCCGTTGGTAAATAATAATCTTACCTACGTAATTGGTATACAATAATCCTACCTATCAACATGTTGGTACTGAATGAACTTCCGTTAATTTTTTTTAACTGAAGTTAGTTTTTAAGTTTTATTTATTACACAAACAGTCCCTGTAGTTGTAATTTACTAGTTTTAACTATTTTAAAACTAGTAAATTACAGTCCCTTGAGATTTTTTTGTTTTATAAAATAGTTAAAACTAGTAAATTACAACTACAGGGACTTTTTGTGTAATAAATAAAACTTAAAAATTAACTTCAGTTAAAAAAATTAACGGAAGTTCATTGAGTACCAACATGTTGATAGGTAGGATTATTGTATACCAATTACGTAGGTAAGATTATTATTTACCAACGGGACAAAGGTTGGTTTATTAAAAACCAATTTTCCTTTCTTATTCATGTAATTAAATCACTATGTTAGAAGAAGATTCCTTTTATTTTTTTGCATCCCGTTAAAAGGTGAGCAATTTAGATTTGTATTTTTATGAAACGAGTCAAACATACAAAACATGTGTAGTTTTAAAAATTGATTATATTGTTATATTATATTATATTATTACTTATCAAGCATTAATGGTTGTATATTGTATTTTGTGAATATATTTCTTTTTATTTTTTTATTTTTTATTTTAACTCCTGTACTTTTCATTTTATACAAATTTATCAAAAAGCATTTTTCATTATCAACTCTAACACTTTTTCACTTTCAACTTTGCTCCTTTATACTTTTCATCTTTTACAATTTTTTATTTAACATTTCGGTCTAAATTTTACAAGTTAAAACGCTACAACATGCATGTGTGGTTCAACGAATTTTCGTTTATTCTATTCCCAATCTGGCTCGGCTCGGCTAGAAAGTGAGTCTAGCTCTTACCGGCTCGTAATGAGCCAGATTGGCTCAGTTTGGCTCGCATACCAGTTTGGCTCGACTTAGCTCGGATTATTTTACTTTTAATATATTTTATTTTTATATACATTACAATATATCACAAAAACTAATTATTATTTACATGTGATTAGGAGTGTAGTTTGATATCTATACCACATTTAAAGGTTGATTACCATGCTAAAGAACTTATATTGTATTTCGTTGAAATTAGGAATGTATTTTATGTTGTTAAACTTGATTTTGGCTTGTAATGTATTAGGTTGAGCTTATTTTGGATTTTTTTTGAATTATTGAATAATATTTTAGATTATTGAATTTTGAGAGCCATGTATTAATTTTTCTTTTCGAAATCGAACCAAACCAAGCCAAGCCGAGCTAGCTCAGTTTAAAACCAAGCCGAGCCCAAGCTTAGATTTCCAGCTCGGTTTCAAATCTGAGCCAAGCCGAGCCAGCTCGGTTTATAATCGAGCCGAGCCGGAGTTCTGCCCTAGCTCGGCTCGGTTCGGCTCGTGAACAACCCTAGATGCTTATGGTCGGTGATGGAGGCAATATATAAGGAGGGGTAGCCCGACCGGCTACCCCTCAATTCAGTCTTCGTAGTGTAAAAATACTAGGGCTGTAAACGAACCGAACGAACACGGACAAAGCCTTGTTCGTGTTCGTTCGTAAGGAAATAAATGTGTTCACGAACGGTTCATGAACACTTACCGAACGAGATTTTATGTTCGTGTTCGTTCATTAAGGAAATGAGCGTGTTCGTGAACGGTTCACGAACACAAATAAATTTGACGAACGCGATGAAGGATAAAGAAAGATGGCCCAGATAGTAGCACTCGAACTTGAATCCCTTATTGTGGAACGGAGGTCGATCGTATTCGCCGATGTAAATAATGAGAAATGAAAGGGAAATGATGCATAAACAAGGTGAAAGTGGGTTTCCTAGTTTAATTGTTAGGGTAATAAAATATATAAAAGTTTACTAATATAAAAAGTACAAATAAAATATAAGAAAGTACAAAGATCTTTAATTAAAATACAAACATACGAATATAAACGGACGCAAGTTCACGAACACGTTCACGAACACCTTACCGAATGTTCACGAACACAATCGAACGAACGAGACCTATGTTCATGTTCGTTCATTTAACTAATCGAACGAAATATCATGTACATGTTCGTTCGTTTATTAAACGAACGAACATAAACGAACTTCCCGCCGAACGGTTCACGAACTGTTTGTTGAACGTTCGGTTCGTTTACAGCCCTAAAAAATACCCTTCAACTCTGTCTAAGTAGTGTAAACTTTTAATCTTTTTATACAAAGGATACACCTAATCCAACAAAAAAAATTTGAAATACCCCTGAATTTTTGAGCTAGCTCCGCCACTACGTTTATGGTACAACTTGGTTTCCTATTTGAATAATATGAATGCTACTCCGACATTCTGAATAACTTTTTAGTGTTAAACTATTTATTATTTGAATAATGAATACTACAATGTTTGTTTCTACTTGGTAACACGCGTTACCCAATCTATCACCCTAACATAGACTAATACATGACAATTTTATTGTGACCATCATGATTGATGCAGGCAGTTACAATAAACACAAATTCATGGACAAATGCAGGACATGCAGTAAATCAAATATATGATATACTCTACATGATGGGGCGAGATGATATTGATGTTGGTGTTGGAGGTGATGGTGGAATACTTGAAAATGGTACAATACAACCAAATGTTGGTGGATATCTTCCTATAATTGACCAGGTACTTGCTTATAATTCATGCAACTATTATTCGCTAAGCATGCGGATATGAAACTGATGTGTATTTATCATCAGGGACGTGGAACAGCCGGACCTTGTAGATATAGACAAGCTATTCCTGTTGCAGGTGGAGGACGATTAGACATCGATACAAATATGGGAATTCGAAGAAGCTTTCTTCCGCAGGTATATCCATGTTTTTGGGCGACATAAGTTAGTTAGCTCTTAAACGCGTACACTTGATCAGTGTCGATTCCCAATGAGAAAATTGATATATTATTGAATGCCCAAACCATTACATCAAGCAACTCCTTTAGACAATCCAGCCTGCCCCATGTTTCCCACGTTGTGATCCAATGTGGCATAAATCTGACTCGTGAAACAACAAGCCGCCATGTCGTGAGGAGATGAAAGGCATTTCCACCATCATGTGGTAGGGTCTAAAAGCTGGTGTGGCATTCAGTAATTAGCAGTTTTCCACATGTGAAAAGCTAAAGGCGCACCTGATAGCCTGATAAGATAAATCCAAATTTGGAGATCCACCAACATTTGGAAAGCAGGACTGTTTGCCTATGAACCATTTTGGTTGTCTAAACAAACAACTAAAGATTTGTGCGTTTTTAGAATGAAAATGAAAATAAAAAAAATTAAAATTGCTAATAATTATTGATAGTTAATTCCTTAATCCATATATGTGGAAAGTAGCGGGTAGTTTATGTAATTAGTTTAAAGTAGTATAGATAGGTAGTTATAAAGTTGAGGGGCTGAAGGTGACAAGACAGAAGTTTGTAACTGCCATACTAAAGGAAAAGATGTGTCCCTTGGACACACCTCTTGTTCGAATTCAACCACAGGAAAAGGAGGGGACGCGACTCTTGGACAAGGAGACACCCCTTCACAATCACTCTCATCCACAAGATCTAGAGACACACCTATTCACGAAGAGACATGTCTATTGGATCGCATCTTTTAGATTAGTATAAATAGGGTTAGATATTTCAATTGTAGATACATACTCATACATTCAGAATTATTATTCATTCAGAACTCAAAGGTACTAGTTTGTTTATTATTGTTCTTTATCACTTTGTTCATCATCAAGAAGATCAAGAAGATCTGGGCAACAGTGGTATCAGAGCCAAAGGCTCGAATCGCAAACACGTTCTCAATTAGCGGAAATTGATGTTCTAATCGAAGGCACGTTCTCAATTAGCGGAAATTGATGTTCTAATCGAAGGCACGTTCTCAATTAGCGGAAATTGATGTTTTAACCGAAGGTACGTTCTCAATTAGCGAAAATTGAAATTCGAATCAGTGTTCTCAATTAGCAGAAATTGAAATCCGAATCCGATCAAAAAAGGACAAAATCAAGCGGAGTCGGTTCGTGAATTCTAGGAGAAAACCAAAAATATAATAAGGGAAAATTGTTGAGCAAGAAATTATGGGGGATTCAGGAGGAGGCTCTCCGTCAAATGAAGTAGTAATTAAAGAGAGTAGTTCGTTCTCCCAGTTTCAGTGTCCTATCTTAAAGTCTACAAACTATACGGTATGGGCAATCCGTATCAAAACCATACTTAGGGCAAACGGATTATGGGAAATGATAGAACCAAAGGAAAATACGCAAGCGGATGAAAAGAAGGATATGACGGCAACCGCTTACTTATATCAAGCACTACCGGAAGATATGATAATACAAGTTGCAAGAGTGCAAAAGAAATTTGGGATGCATTAAAGGCAAGACACGTCGGTGCAGATCGAGTGCAGAAGGCACGTCTTCAAACACTCAAAAGTCAAAACAGAGTTTGAGATGTTAAAAACGAAGGAGGAAGACACTATCGATTCGTTCACGGCAAGACTAAATAGTATTGTCACGAGGGCAAGTAGTCTTGGATCAACTTTTGATCAACCGACTTTAGTACGGAAACTTCTAAGTTCTGTACCAAGAAGGTTCGTTCAAATTGTTGCAACCATTGAACAATTCGTCGATCTTGAAACAACGACGCTAGATGAAACAATCGGAAGATTGAAAGCCTATGAAGAAAGGACCAATCTGGTGGATGAAAACCTGGTAGACGATCAAGAGAAACTTATGTTTACATGACGCGACAAGAACTATGGTCGTGGAAGGCGTTTTGGAAACCATGGACAAGGAAGGTTTCATTCATCACAAGGCAAGTGGCGTGATGAAAAGTTTAGACAAGAAGAAAGAGGCGGAAGTATCTCGCGTGATGATTCCAAGAACAAGGACGAAGGTTATGATAGGAGGAATAGAAACCCTAGAGATGAAAATCGCTTCAAGAAAGATATGAGAGAAGTGGAGTGTTACAATTGCCATGAGTTTGGACATTATGCCTCTCAGTGCCCGAAAGCAAAACAAGCACAGGAGGAATCACACTTGTTAGAAGAGGACGAGGAACCAACACTCTTGATGGCAATTACAGAAGAAGAAAGTTCAGAAACAGAAAGTGACATGAAAAGAGAATTAGAATCTTGGAAGTTTGATATGCTCCAGGATTTTGAAATAAAGAAACAGGAGTTCGAGACTGAGATGAAAAACAGAGAAATACAGTTTGAAAGGCAAATGCATGAAAGGGAAACATCATTTGCAGAAAAGATGGGCAAAGAAATTGAAAAGTTGAAGTCAGAAAGCATACAGTTAGAGACAAACAAGAGATGCAAGGGATGCGAAGAGATATCATCCAAGAACGGATTATCACCAGAAAACAACATTGTCAAAGATGACAAATCAAATTCCAAGAACAGGAAACATGAAGTAGTTCGTGATATACCATCTAAAGATGAACCTGACAAAGACATAGAAGATGAAACGCATGTTAAAGATGGTGATATTCAAACGTGTGAAGACATCAAAGAATTTGCTCATGTTCAAAACAAAGTTCGTGTTGCAAGTGTTGGAGAATCTGATCAAGAAGTCAAGCAAGAGACCGGTAGAAAACCGAAGTTCAAAGACAAGGATCTTCTGCAACAAGTTCGTGATAAAGATGGAGAAGCACATGATGGCAATCAAGACATGGAGAAAGACCAAGGTGCAAGGAAAGAAGTTCAAGTGGAAGATGAAGACTTCATTCTCTTGAAGAATGAAGATGCCAAAGCATAAAGATGTTCAAGGCATGGATTAAGAAATTAGGGGGGAATATTGATAGTTAATTCCTTAATCCATATATGTCTAAAGTAGCGGGTAGTTTATGTAATTAGTTTAAAGTAGTATAGATAGGTAGTTATAAAGTTGAGGGGCTGAAGGTGACAAGACAGAAGTTTGTAACTGCCATACTAAAGGAGAAGATGTGTCCCTTGGACACACCTCTTGTTCGAATTCAGCCACAGGAAAAGGAGGGGACGCGACTCTTGGACAAGGAGACACACCCCTTCACAATCACTCTCATCCACAAGATCTAGAGACACACCTATTCACGAAAAGACATGTCTATTGGATCGCACCTTTTAGATTAGTATAAATAGGGTTAGATATTTCAATTGTAGATACATACTCATACATTCAGAATTATTATTCATTCAGAAATCAAAGGTACTAGTTTGTTTATTATTGTTCTTTATCACTTTGTTCATCATCAAGAAGATCTGGGCAACAATAATTGAGGGGAAAGTATTGAGTTCGAAATTAGATAATGGAATACGGGTCTTACAGTTGGAACAAATAACCTATGATGCTTGCCTTGTGATTACGCTCGCTGGGACGTTTTTGTTCATCTATAGGCCATGTAACTCCAACATATTTTATACCCTTTCCAAGTCGGATCAATTCACCTAGTAATAACCAAATTTCCTGCACTAAAGTCACCTAAACTTTTTTTTTCCTCTTAAAAGTCACTTAACACTCATTAGCTTCATTAGCTGTTTCATTCTTGCGAATTTTAGGATTTTAGTGGGTCAATTAGAACACGTAGTTACTATTTGGTGAATTTTTCGCTTTTTAAATTGGAACATTTTCTAGCTCATTTGTCTCTATCGCCCGATAACTCTAGCCTCTAGGATCAACAACTCATTATCGTAGGACTAGGACGGAACTAGATCAGTGGGTCGTTAACCCTCTTGCCAATAGGATCAACAACTAATTATAGCTTTGGACACCTTTTAATTATCACCGGCAGAGGGACATGGTTATGTTCTGGGCATACTCATCTAGAAACTCAAAACTATAAATAATTATATCCTTTGTTAGAAAATTAATGTCCCCTTTCGACTTTAGTTGTTAACTTTTTTACAGTTTGAGTTAACTTAAATATCATTCAAGATGAACCCTTTCTTGCAAGGCTTCCAATATTATATGAAGCTATAGACTAGTTTTATAATAAGCTGATTTTAGTGTCATCAAGCCCTTTTGGTTAATCGAGATTACTTAAGACTAAAAAGAAAGAAGAATAAACATTGATACGAGTTAGGAGGTATAGACTACATTCTTGTTCATGACTATTCTTAGTTCATGCACCAACGACCTTGAGGTTCAAGGGGGTAGCATCACCTAGCTTGGGTTCCAAAGGGGTTGTGCCCCTTGGTTGCGTTTTGGGAATGAAAACACACTAGGAAGGGCCAAGAGGCTCTACCTTGTTGAAATTGGAAGTTGTTTTGAATATGCATGGCTGTAGTAAGTTTCCACTGATCATCAATGGCAACTTGATCGTTAGTGGTAAGTTACTACCGAAAATTAGTGACATCTTGATCGCTAGTGGTAAGTTACTACTGACAAGTAGTAACTAGGAGCACCAGCAACTGAGCATCAGGGGCAACTTAGTCATCAGCAGTAAGCCAGTAACTCAGTTATCGCTAACAGAGTTTCTATTGATGGTTTTCATTTATGGAATTGTCTAACCTTCAACACTTGTATTAATTCATATGTAAAGACTGTCTTTGGTCAAATTCTTGTACCAGTTGTTTTCATAATAGATTTTGCATGTTCTTTTTTTTCTTCTTCAATTATTCGATTAAAATTTCATGACTACCATTCAATCAGAAAGTGATATTAACACGACTAGAGAATATTCGGCCTATACACTAATTATAAAACTGACATGATCTAATCATTTGCATGTTAGGGAAACCGGAGATACTCCCCTCTTCGACAACCGACTGCACAACAAGTATTGATCAAGACGATATCTGAAGGCCCCGTTACTGTGTTCATAACAGGAGTACACACAAATATGGCCATTTTCCTTATGACAAATCCAAATTTAAAGAAAAACATCGATCATATATACATCATGGGTGGTGGTGTGAGGTCCAAGAACCCAACCGGCTGTTGTCCCAAAAATGCGAGCTCAACTTGCCAGCCTCAACAGTGTGGTGACCATGGTAACATGTTTACAGCCTTTAGAAGTAATCCATATGCCGAATTTAACTTATTCGGTGACCCCTTTGCTGCATACCAGGTAACCCAACTATCGAAAATCGGCTAGATACTCAAATTCTATAGATCTAACTCATGTTTTCAGGTTTTTCATTCGGGGATTCCAATCACCCTCGTTCCATTAGATGCAACGAATACAATTCCCATTACGCATGAGTTCTTTGAAGCATTTGAGAAAAACCAACGTACATATGAGGCACAATATGTTTTCAAGTCATTGAAGATAGCCCGTGATACTTGGTTTGATGATCAATTCTATACGGTATGTAATAGATTTTAATTAACATTTTTGGTCAATGATTATGATATGTGTTGATCATTTGATAACTATAATGATCTTGGAACTTTCAGAGTTATTTCATGTGGGATTCGTTTATGGCGGGTGTTGCAGCATCAGCTATGCGTAACATACGCGACGAGGAAAATGAGTTTGCCGAAATGGAGTACATGAACATTACTGTGATTACGTCGAATGAACCTTATGGGATACCTGATAGCTCAAACGCATTCTTTGGTGATCGTAAGATCCCAAAGTTCAACTTGAAGAAAAATGGAGTTCATAGTGGTCATGTTCAAATAGGTATTCAAGATCCATTTTGCTTTCGTGGGAATGCTACAGGGATATGTAAGGTATAGCTTAGTTTAGTTAAATGCATGATAGTATTTAACTACACTTTCCAACTACTTTTTGTTATGATGTTTTCTTTCAACTACATAGGACGGTTATACTGAAGAAGTCACTGGACCGGATTCAGTGCGTGTACGCGTAGCAACAAGAGCAAAGCCAAATGTCGATGAATCAAGCACATTGGATAGAGAATACTATGTTAACTATCTTGATGTATGTTGATATCACATTTGAAGATAATATTGCCATTTACTATTGAGTTTATATGATAACAGAAGTTTCGCTACTATTTTAGGTACTAAATCAACCTCAACATAAAGGTCGATTTAATTTTACAACCGAATTCCCATATTACAAAGAAGTTCTATACAAACCAGATTTCAAAGGGAAAAAACTCGGGAAGATTGTTGTGTTTGATATGGATATGAGCGCGGGTGATTTTCTGGCGCTCTTTTATCTTCTCAAAGTACCCGTTGAAGAAATGAATCTCAAGGTAACGTGTTCTTTGTCATTTGGGTTGAACCAGTTAAACGGTTTGAAATAATAGACATAAAAAAGGTGTGTTGTTCACCCCAACTTAAGTTCCAACCCGTACCTAATAGGTAGCATTTCAACTTGTACCTATTTTAGGCCGGATACCAACCCACCCATGTTGCAACCTTTGGAATTTACTCTCTAAAACTATTGTTATTAGTTTAGCCTGAACCCATATCAAGATTCATTTGTTACTTATTTATTATAGGCTATACTAGTAACTGGAAGTGGTTGGGCGAATGCAGCAACAATAGACGTGGTGTATGACTTGTTACATATGATGGGCCGTGATGATATCACTGTCGGTTTAGGTGATTCCTTTGGTGTGAACCAATCTTATTCAAAGGTTGGCCCAACTGTTGGCGATTGCAAGTATTCAAAAGCTATACCACACGGAAGTGGGGGACGTTTGGATTCTGATACATTATATGGGCTTGCCCGTGATCTACCAAGGAGCCCAAGAGGGTACACACTCATCCTACTGTAAATTAACAATGATCTTGCAGAGAAAGATGACTAGGGTTTATGATCAGAGAAAATAAGAAGTTACAGAAGTTACTAAAACAAAAAAATAAAAAAAATAGGGAAGTTTCCACTCATCAGTTGTTACATAATTAACTTCATTCCTTGGTTCGAAATTTGCAGGTACACAGCGCAAAATTCAGTTAAATTTGGAGCTCCACGTGACACAGATTTCCCTCAATTTAGACAACCGTTAGCACTAGAAGTTTGGAGATCCTTAGTAAAATCAATTGATGATGGATCAAAAATTACAATCTTGACTAATGGGCCGTTAACGAATTTAGCAAACATCTTACTTTCAGAGAGTAATGCCAGCTCAATCATTCAGGTGATTGAATGGGTTCATCTTCATATATCTTGTATTGACTTCAATGCATTAATGATATTGTAGTATGTTATTACAGGAAGTGTTTATACTAGGAGGACATATCAATTACAAGAAAAACCAAGAAAAAGGGAATGTGATACATGTCCCTTCAAACAAGTATGCAGAACTAAACATGTTTCTTGACACTTTGGCTGCAAAGACTGTATTCGAATCATCACTTGACATCACACTCATCCCTCTTCATGCCCAACGTAAAGTCTACGCGCTTCCAAGGATCATAAAAGTGTTGCAAGCAAAGAACATGACACATGAGGCAGTTTTCACGCGACGTTTATTGACAAGGCTTCACCATTTACATCAAAGACATCACTTGTATCGACATGTGGTATGGCATTCAAACTACCTTGCATATTCGAATTACATTTTGACACGCACACACACCCTTTTGACCCGTTATCCAACCCAACTAATTTACCAACTCTATACTTCATGTTACTTTTTTTGCTTATATTTGTGACCTATGTTTCAGGACATGTTCGCGGGTGAGATTTTAGGTGCCGTTATCCTCGCTGGTGACCAGAAACTTCTAAATTCGACTTTTGAAATTAAGCATTTGAAGGTCTATACAGAAGGACAGTTATCTAGGGATGGAGAAGTAATTTTTGACACAAAGAAAAAGAAAGGATTTAAAGTACTGCAAGGCTTCAATCATGTATCATGTTACAATATTTTTTCAAACGGTCTTCTTCGCCGGAAGCAATCTGCAGTGATAGGAAGCTTTGGTGAGCAAAAACGGCGGTGGAGTTCACCGACAGCATAATCTTCCTTCATTCATGCATACCTTCAGTCAATATATCAAACTTTTTAGGAGTCAATATATCAAACTTTATTGGATAAAGGGGCTTAATTTCAAGATGAAGATGTAATAATGTAAGATTTGGTAGCTTTTGAGACATGTGGTTATTAATTCATATATCAAAAATCCCAAGACATATCTATTGGCTGTTTTCTACCAAATTTACATAACATTTTGAATATTATAGCTTATATGCGCATTTATAATATTAAGGCAACCACAATGCATAATTCTGCCAGGCTCTTACTAAATCAAGAACCATACCGTACTTTGCAACATTAGATTTATTTTAGAGTGATTTAAATAAGTGGCTATAAGTTGGTATTAGAGCTATACTTTAACAGAATTATGTAGTAATCCCTTAGTTCCTAGACTTAAACTAAGATTCAAAGACGGTAGGAATACCAAATTAATGTTAGATTGTCGTATGCCATTTAAGAAAGAGGATATAAAGACAGAGGGTGATGTATAGTAGAACTATACATTGTGTCTTGAATTTGTAGAAATCTTTTTTTTCATGCATTATAACAAAGCATTCAAAACCGATGTGCATCAAAGAAGTATAACAGAATGGATGTTCGATTATTCAACGAGGACTTGAACACTAGGAATTTAATAGCAAGAGGATCCATCGGAAGAGTCGTCTAAGGACGTTGGGAATTCTGATGGTGTAGAATTATGGAATGTGTGTACCGTTGTTCTAAAAACGGAGTGATTGTTACTAACTTCGCATCAATTGTATGATGGAAGAGTGATTGAGTAACAAGTTGGTATGGTAAGTAGTATGAAAGTATGGAAGATTTCAAACACCTGAAATCTTCGGGCTAATTACTATACGGTTTATAGAGGTAATGGAAGTAGAGGGTAGAAACGAGAATTTTAGAGATTTAAGGGGTTTAAGTCATAAATGAGAATGTGTGATTAAAACTTTGACCAAAACATCTTGGTTAAGGTTTGAGGACGAGGATAGATTTATTTAATATAAAATCTATTACAAGAGAAGAGTACGCGGTAGCACGACAGAATCGAGGACACTGGTAGGAGTGTAGGACTCGAGTTGAATTTTGGTGTACAGCTTCAGGCGAATCTTGGATTCGTTACAAGACAGGTTAACAGTTTAAGGTTAGTGGCTCACGAAAATTTATGCCCTTGTATTTCTTAAACGTTTTAAGCTGGAGTACATGCAAAGTGGTGATATCAAACTAAAGGTTTTTTAAAAATATTAACTACGATTCTTTTACTTAATGAGTTGAACAAGTCACAAAGTTTGAATGAATAACATGAATGTTTTTTAATACAATACATAAATCGTGTGCATAAAAGAATTAATCGATTATTACAATAACCATTTTCAAAATTAGTTTTTTATGATTCTTTTAAAAGAAAAGACATAAAAGTGTTTATAGTTGACATTGTCAACATGTACGTATTTTTGGCCCAATAACTAACCCACACATGTTGCAACCTTTGGAGTTTACTTTTCAAAGTTATTGTTAGTGATTTAGCCAATATTTTAAAATCCGGTTTTTATACCGTATTGGATTTGGCTCAGAAACAATTTAACCGGATGCATCGGGCGGTTTAACCAATTCTACCGGACGGCTCAACCGATACAACCGGCCGGTTTGAACCAGTTTTTAAAACATTAGATTTAGCCCAAAACCATATCAAGCTTCCATTTGCTATTTATTTATTATAGGTGGTATGGTATTTTCATGTGACTATAACCGGGTCAGATCCGGGTATTTACCTGAAAAAATCATACCCAGTGTCATCGGTCCGGGTAGGATATGGAATTGGGTACCCTATATCCGGGTATTGTAATACCTTATTTTCTACTACGAAAAAACACAGAAACCTATTTTTTGGGGGTTTTCAGATATAAATAGGGGTTTTAAGGGGATGGACTGCACATATATGTGGATTTTAGGTATTTTTCGCATATTCACTATAACCGGGTTTAGAGATATTTTTTGGGTTTATAAAACCGGTTACAGGTTCGGGTTTTGTAGCTGAAGGTCAAACCCGGTGAATACCCTATGGGTAGGGTTGGGTACGGATTCAAGAACCCAATACCTGGTTTTTCCAATGCCCGGGTTCGGGGTTTTTTTAGAGTTGTGAAGGTGAAGGAATATAAGTATTCTATGGAAGGGTTTTAAAAAATCTAGTGTAGCGTTTGGCACGAAGGAATTGGAGGCGGCACAAAATGAATCATTTCGATGGAATGAAAATAAACATGTTTGGTTATCAGTTGGTAATGAATTGTTCATTCCTCCAAGAAACGGAAAAAAATTATACAATTACTATTATTATTACAATGTTGTTGTTGTTTCAATGTTTTCATGTCACACCCTCATTTCCTGGTGGGGTCTGGACTTTGGGTTTATGCGTGACGATTGATATCAGTAATTACAAAGCACAGTGGAAGATGAGATTTTAAATTAAATTATTACAAAGTACAATATAGTGTCCGAAAGTTCAAAAATAATTATACAGATGAATTTGTACTAAAAAGATCCACAGACGGACTGAATATAACAAAATGAGACTTAAGACTAATAGGTATTTCGTGGAGTTGCAAATTCCAAATCGCCTAATATTATTATAAATATATACATACACCACTATATGTATTTTTTCTATATATAATAATTATATAGATTTAAAAACTCCTCATTCTCTCTCTACCACGCTATCTCTCTTTCTACTGCCTCCCCCTGCATCCTCCACCAAGCAACCACCGTCCAGCCACCACCGTGCAACAATCGTCCAGCCACCACCAACTGCAACCCACCCCCTTCATCTTCTATAACCACTGCCAAACAACCCCTTCATCTGAGTCCCTTCTTTATGACATCGTTTCATCACATAAAAAAGCCCTAATTCAAATCCATACAGTTGTACATTCATCACTCAATCAAGCTTTTGTAGTTCGAACTTTTTGTTGTTCGATAGCTGACCTGAATAGGGTTGTAGAGGGGTTGTAGGGGGCGGTGGTGGACAGTTGGAAAATATGGACGACAGTTAACGATACAACATTAGTGAGTTTTTTTTATTTGTTGATTTCGCCAATTTCTTTGATCTGTGAGTTTTGTGATTTGTTGATTCACCATGAACGGTTTGAGTTTTCTGTAAGGACCTGCACGAAAATGTCCTACAACACTCCGTAAGTGAAAACCAAAACCCCTAAAACCCTACATTTTATGAAAAATCAAGAAAATCCAATTTTCGTGTTCTTTAGGTAAGTCTTCGCAGTGCGCGACAGCCTGGAAAATCTCCGGATAAGCTTTAGGGCCACGTGTCACACACGTGGCAGACCTAGGCTATGACACGGAAGCCCTAGCCGTAGCTAGGGTGGCCCTCGCGGGGCACGTAGGATGCCCTTAAGGCCTTCGCGGGCCGCGAGAAACTCAAAAAGTTGCTATAAATAGGACGTTGCATGGGCAGTCTGCTGTGCTCGAAATTTTCTTTCAAAACCTCCATAATCTGCTTTAAAAAGACGTCCAAAGTAGTGAAACGCTGCTGCGATAACAGGGTAATAACTCGATCATTGCTACGATACAATGTCCGATCGATTGAAACCGATCCGATGGATGTTTAAGTGCTGCCTGAATTCGGGCTATACTTTGTCATTCGTCGTGAGGGTTTTGATTTCGTGAAATTATCGTAAATGTTTTATTAAGTTACTAACCTAGTTTCATTTGCATTATTTAACTAGGTTACCAGGCTTAATCAGTAGGCGGACTCTGTCAGTTTAAACTTGCAATGTGAGTCAATCTCTTTTATCAAACTATTTTATGAAACCTCAAGGTTAAGTGTTCAAGTTATATTTTACAGAGGGATTAAGTCTTTGTTATCTTAAGTTACTGGCAGTAAGTGGGGTATTGTGCACATTACTGCTGTTTTATCACTTTTAGGTGAACAGACCTAAATAATGATACACGTCACTATTGGGTGAACGGACCCAATAGTGATATGACCATAGTCACAGATCCGGTCGAGTGACAACTGGACCAGATAATTATAAGATAGGGACAATTGTAATCGCTCTTAATACTGTAAATTATAACAATGTGTCGTTTTGTACGAATTGAATGACTCGCCAGTATTTCCCCGCTGATAAAATCTTTTTAAAAATGTTTCAGGTGATTTACTGTGAACAAGGAAAAGTGCCGCGTAGCACTCCAACTTGAATAAAGTGGCTCAGTAAATAAATAAACATGTTTTTGTAATCAGGGGATTTCCCAGTGAAGTTCCTTTATTGTAAATTACGGGGTTTGTCCCGAAACTTGAAATAAAGTAAATGAGTGTTTTCAGTTTAAACGATCCTGTTAAAATTTCCGCTGCCAAATTACACACCAATACCACGGGTTTTTGTCTCACGGCTTCCAGACCGGGAAACTGGGTCGGGGGCCGTGACAGAAAAAGGTGGTATCAGAGCCACTAATTTAAGCTAATTAAGAATTCGGAAAATACTTAATTTTTCAATTTGCCATTCTGTGATTCTGTGAAAATTTAATTTAATAAATAAAATTTTAACTTTAATTTTTGTGTGTTTCCTTATGTGTGACTAACAACATGAATGAACTGTCGGAAGCACTCCGAAACTTCACAATCCATACGACTGATATGGATACAACAGGAACGCAGTCCGGTGAGCCACTAGTGTGTAACACCCCAAAAACGGGTTTGGTAATCAAACCACGTTAATAGTAATGACGGGTAAAATGCCGTTAGTGGTAAAAATTAACCCGATAAATATTAGGATCTAAATAAATAAAATCGATGTTAATTAAGAAGGAGGATAAATACCTTGAGAAAACAAAGTATGTAAAAGGCCGAGTTAACGGGACTTAAAATAAAACAGCTTATGACGTCCCGAACCCATTAAGTTAACTAGGAATAATTAACCTAGTTAATTAGAGGGAATGTTATTAGAAATAAGTAGGTTTTGACCTACTTAAAACAAACCAAAACATGAGGGACTAAAGGTGGGTAAATAGGAAAATGCTTTAATTAAAACATTTATAAAACAAAAAAATATTAAATTAAAACACACACAAAAGTGTGTGTTCTAGTTCGATCGACCAGGGGAGAAGAAAAAGGGGTCTAATCCTAATTTCAACAAAATCATCAAATTGAAGGTCAAATCTAGCCCGAATCGGATGCATGAACACGTATAAATGATCACCTAGTCGTGGGGATCACAAGGTATGTTGAATTTTATGATTTGGTGATACTTTGACATTATGATGAACAACCATAATTGAAATTCTGAAATGAATGTTGAATCTATAAGTGTTATTATGATGAAATCTTCGTTTAGAAACAAACCCTAGTTGAAGACTTGATGGATTGGTGTCAAAACTAGGGATTTGATAATTACCCTATTATGTGCTAAGTGGGTTTTATGACAATATGATGAACACTCGGATTAGAGTGTTAAATTGATGAATATTGATGTTATGTTATAAGTTCTAGATGTAGTTCATGAACACTAGACATAGAGGTTTGATTTTTGATGTAAATCTTGGTAGAAATAACTAGTTGTGAACTAGTTAGTAGATATGTAAAATTATGCACATAAGGTGTTTGTTAAAATGCCTAAACGAGAACTAAAGTGTTGAAATTTAGAGTGAAAACGCGTATTTAAATGATATGGAAATTATGCGTAATATGAAGTGATAAGGGTTCTAAACATCATGTTGAACTAGACTCAATTGTGTAAACCATGTGATTGAAAGTGGTTAACTTTTGATAAGTTAATCTAACTAATAATGAAGTCGAATGGTAGTTTCAACATAGAGAATGCGTAAGGTGGGATAATCGTATTAAATTATGATTTAACTAACCACCTTGAAAACAATGATGATAGTCTGATGCGCAACAAGCTAGGTGGAAGCTTGGGGGAGGAAGCGGGTCAAACGAGTTAAGAAGGAAAAGAGAGGCATAGTTTGGATGCGAGGTAAGTGAAGCTTACGCCCTTTTATTTTATTAACAAATACTTGATTGCGAGTATTGAATCTGAATTATATTGAGTAAACGAAACATGAAGTTCCGGCACGATTTAAATGCGAGTCGGAAAAAGTGAGAAAGATAAGAAACCATGAATTATGGTAAAAAGGGTAAGAACGGTCAAATAGTAATCCGGACATAGACTAACGAATATATAAAGGGATTTGAAAGGACACCATTTGGCATGAGCCATAACGGGTCAAACAAAACGAGAACAATTCTTAAGTAAGATGAATTTAAAAGTAAACCGAGATAGGTTAAAGGGGGTGAAATGGTAATTTAATACCATCTCGAAATGATAATTGGTCTTTCGACTAAACGGGTCAAATGGTGTTGTTAACGCCATTTGTCAATAATATTGGATGATTGCTTGTTGAGTTTTGTGATCACAGGATTTAACACATGGTTAGCATTGCTATTAACTAAATATTAATAGCGAAAGTTATTTAAACGGGTCAATCTTATGACCCGAGCCAGGTACGCATGTTTAGAATTATAGCTAAAAGTGATATTTTGGTCAAATAATAGCGGAAGCCCTTCATCGCGCAAATGAAGGGCTAAAATTGACCAAAAAGCCCTTGAGGGGTAAATAGGGTAAACAACCTTTAAAGAGTTGTTTTGAAATAAGCGTCTTGTTAAATTGAGTCCTTGGAATTCGTATAAAAATGGTGATAGGATGTAAACCAATAGAAGCATGATTTAAGTCTAAAAATGTAAAATACTCGTAACGGGTCAAAACGAGTATATATGCATAACGGGTTAAAACTTCTTAAGGAACCCGTAAAGTTGAATGTTGAAAATTAGTAAACGGTTATAACTTGATGACTGTTTTGGTCAAAAATTACCAAAGCAATTAAGTGATCAAATTATTTAAGTGAGGTAGTGTGCTAAAAAGTGTGTTGGAAATATGCTGGTTAACTTGGTTAGGAAAAACAGTTTTCAGGATACGGCTCAGGATATTGAGCTATATCTACGATCAAACTATGAGCAAAAAGTAAAGGGAATGACACGAGATGTACGAGGAAAGCCCTTGATCAATCTAGATCGCCGGCATAAAACCTCGGGAGCTGACAATCGCAGCTGCCTTGTTCTTCTTATTGCTTTCAACTTCAGGATACAGTGCAGGATATCGACCAGATCGCTAAGTGTTACAATGCTTTTTTGTGAAAGTGAAAGTTGCGAGAGAATAAGTGTGGGAGAGTAGTGAGTGTAGCTATGTTGCCCTATTCGATCTGGTATTGATGTGTGTAAAATGCAACATATAAAACACATCAATTAAGGCATAAAACTAACCCTTTTTAAGTACTAATGTTGGAAAAAGAGTGTTTTTGTCTTCCTTTTGTATTTTCAGGATGAAATGAGCTCAAAATCACAAAAGAAGCAAAAAGACCACTAATTCTACCATAAATACAAGAAAAGGAACAAAAGTAAACTGCCCGGACCCTCAACGGCACCTCCCAAGACAAAGAGAAGAGAACAGAGCCTGAACACGCCCCGTGTCCAGTGAACACGGGGGCGTGCCCAGGAAGCAGCAGAAAAGACAAACCAGTAGAAGCTTCCATTGCTCACCACGGGGCCGTGCCCAGCGGACACGGGGGCGTGTTGAAAGTACAGCAGGCGCATTAATTGTAATTCGCAATTACAATTAATGAAGAGAGAGAATGTCAGACGGGCACGGGGCCGTGTCCAGCGGACACGGGGCCGTGTCCAGCATTCTGTTCAGCCTATAAATAGAGGAGCTTGGTTTCATTCTCTCTCATCCCTTGGCACACCACCTCTCTCACACTTCATCCACCACCCACCACCACCATAACACCATCATCCACCACCATCATCCATTGTCCATCATAGAGTGTGTGAGTCGTCTCGGGATCCAAGATTGATCGTAAGAGTTCTTGACAATCAAGGCCATGTTTGCCTAAGTCTCTTACATCACTTGGTGAAGACAAGTGTTTAGTATAATACTTTTTATTTTTAATCTTTTGCACTTTTTATTTGGTTTTGTATTAATGACTTTAATAACTAGTTACTTATGTTGAAGGTGATCTTTCCTTATCGTTTGTCCGTGGTGTCTTGGCATTATTTTACTGTCTATATAAAATAAAAGATTTTCACCATTCATATCTCCACGGTCTATATGGAGGTATGTTGGCTACCTGGTCGGGGGTTAAGGGAACGGTTTGGTAAAGGTCTTGCCCTTGTTCAGCGTTTAGAGGTCCTGCTTGGGACCTGGGTCAAATTTAGTAGGATCTCCTTCAATGCCCATAGGTATTGGATGGCGGGGATCCAAACTCTTTGACCCCCTCATAAGCTAACTACTATTAATACTATAACCCGGCTATTTAGGACTGTATCCCTGCTGACTCAGACTACTTAGCCGAGGGTAACGTCACCGCCAAAAGCGGGGCCTACCATAATTTGCATTAATAACTTAATTCATTATCTTTCAATAATCCGACCCTTTAGGATTGTATCCTTGCTGACTCAAACTACTGGGTTGAGGGTAACGTCGCCTTCAAAAGAGGGGCCTACTACAATAACTAAGATAATCTCTTAAACAAGTGCAAAAGTGCGAAAATAATCAAAGGTTATACTAATACACGTGTCGGATCCAAGTGATTCATCTTGTCTATCTGTTTTTATTTTATTTTCTTTTTCAGCATTTAGTTAGTTTTTATTTTTCTTAGTTTAAAACATTTTTCTAACTTTTTGATTTGATTAGACGTTGAGGATAAACCGGTATTAAAAGCTCTTGTGTCCTTGGACGACCTCGGTATCTTACCAACACTATACTACGTCCACGATGGGTGCACTTGCCCATATGTGTGTTTAGTGTTAGTAAATATCGTGTTTTATAAATTTAAAACTTGGCTAAAAGTGTAAAAAGGGCTTAAATATATATCTAAAAATATAACACACTTCACGCACATCAAGTTTTTGGCGCCGTTGCCGGGGACACAAGGATTTTAAGAAAGTTAGGAATCAACGGCCTAATCATCTTTTTATTTTTCTTTAATTTTTAGGATTTTTTAGATTTTTTTCAGCTTCTGCAGAGCTCAGCACGGGGCCGTGCCTGGTCGGACACGGGCCGTGCTCAGCAACGTCACTGGCAGTTTTTGTTTTTCAAGTTAACAGGAGGCTGACCACGGGGCCGTGTCGGTGCAACACGGGGTCGTGTCCAACTTCCAGTAACTGGGATCTGAAAAACAACCACTGTATCTCCGACCACGGGGCCGTGTTCGCTCGACACGGGGCCGTGGTGAACCTTCTGACCAACATTCTTTTCTGTTTTTATTGCAGGACTTGGAACCCGACGCCAACCTCGCGTAGTGTATGAGCTCCAGTTCCAATAAAGACATAAAGGAACCATTAGAAGAACCCGAACGCTTTCTCAGAAAAAGGTTAAAAGCCAAAAACCAAGAGAAAGTTTCGGGTGACCCAACCCCAATGGCGGACCAACGTACCCTCATGGATTACTTACGGCCCACCGTAGGTAATCTCGGCGCCGCTATCAATGCCCCGAATGTCGAAGCCAATAACTTCGAACTTCGACCGCACTTGATACAAATGCTCCAAAACTCCGCAACCTTTCACGGGCTCGCGGACGAGGATCCCCATCTACATATAACTAATTTCTTAGAAATATGTGATACATTTCGGATCAATGGAGCATCAAACGACGCCATCCGCCTTCGTATGTTTCCATTCTCACTAAAAGACCGAGCGAAAGCTTGGCTCAACACCCTCCCAGCTGGATCGGTAAACACCTGGGATGAACTAGCCCAAAAATTTCTATATAAGTATTTCCCTCCTTCTAAAACTGCTAAATTAATGGCTGAAATTAACACATACTCACAAGAGGACGGGGAATCCTTATATGAAACTTGGGAAAGGTTCAAGGAGCTATTACGCAAATGTCCCCATCACGGCCTCGCAATATGGCAACAAGTATCCACTTTCTACAATGGGTTGTTGCCACATACTAGGCAGACACTTGATTCTAGCTCCGGGGGACTTTTAGGTAATCGACGCCCACACGAAATATATAATCAAATTGAGGAAATTGCTCAAACCAATTTTCAATGGCACACTCCCCGGGGAAATAAAACTATCGCCCCGGGCGCCCATAAGGTAGACGAAAGCACCTCTTTACAAGCCCAAATCGAGGCCCTTTCTTCAAAAATAAAAAAATTAGAAATGACAAAAACAGTCTCGGTTATGGCTTGTGAGGGGTGTGGTGGGTCACATGAAAATTGGAGTTGCATGAAAGAAACGGACGATCAACAAGAAATGGTAAACTACATTGATAATAGACCTAGGCCGTCGGGTCCTCCAACGGGGACCTTCAACCAAGGATGGCGAAACCACCCAAACCTTGGTTGGAGGGAGCCCGGCAATAGTAGTAACCAACAACCACAACGAACAAACTTTCAGCAATCAAGAAATGAGTCACAAAATTTCACTCAACAACAAAGTGGAAGAGAAAGGCTCGAAGATACTATATCTCGCCTCGTCTCTGACACTGACAAGAAAAATTCGGAAAGATTCCTACAATTAGAATCTAACTTTAGGAATCAACAGGCTAGCATTCAAAACATAGAAAAACAAATAAATCAACTAGCTCAAAATTTTTCCGAAAGACCACAAGGCGCATTACCCAGCAATACCGAAACCAACCCGAAGGCGCAAGTTCACCTCATCACGCTACGAAACCGGACCGTAGGGCCTGCAGAAGTACCTCCAGCCGCGGAAGAATCAACACCAACAAATCTGCAAGAGAAGGACCCTCCCCCATCAACAGAGCCTACCAAGGCTCCTCGGGTTCCGTACCCCGGTAGGTTAATTCGTCAGAAAACCAACGAGCAATTCGCAAAATTCGAAAGTTTGCTAAAACAATTGCATGTCAATATTCCTTTTATCGAAGTCCTAACCCAAATGCCCAAATACTCTAGATTTATGAGGGACTTCCTTACACATAAAAAGAAAATTGAAAATTTGCAATTAGTTAATTTAGGCGAAGAATGCTCTGCCCTCGTACTCAATAAACTACCCCAAAAAAAGATCGATCCCGGAAGTTTCACAATTCCGTGCTCAATAGGGGAATCTCCCGTTCGCAATGCCTTGGCCGACCTAGGAGCTAGCATTAATCTCATGCCCTCTTCAATGTTCAAAAGGCTTGGCTTGGGAACCACAAGCCCCACAAAAATAAGCATACAACTCGCGGATCGATCGGTCAAGTTCCCGCAAGGTGTCATCGAAAATGTCTTGGTAAGGGTAAGCAGATTCGTTTATCCTGTTGACTTTGTCATACTCGACATGGAGGAAGACACCGAGGTCCCTCTTATTCTAGGGAGACCTTTCCTTGCCACCGCACAAGCAGTAGTGGACATGAATGACGGGACACTAACTTTGAGATATGGGGACGATGAGGTAAAGTTCGGAGTTGGGAAAAGAATAGAGGATGACGACCCGGTCCACTACATGAAGGTTATCGACTCAAGCTTGGATGCCGCTCTCCGACGGTGTAACTTGGGAGGCAAGGCACCCCAATCAAAGGACGTGTAACCGGGAATTGGGTCTAGCCAAGGACCCTTATAAACGTGGCGCACCACGGAGGCATTCCGCGGACCTATCCTTAGTTTAGTTTAATCTTTTAGTTTTTGCAGAATAAAACACACTCATGGTGGTAATGGATGAAAAAGGGAACGAGAAAAAAAATGGAACCATGCAGAAGAACAGAACAAACCGACAAAAATCTCCATAACAGAAGGCTCCACACGGGCCGTGCCCAACCAACACGGCCCCGTGCTGAGCCCCCTGCAGGAAATCACCCAGTTCAGGTAACTGGACACGGGCCGTGTTCAGCGAACACGCCCCCGTGTCCAGGCTTCTGTTTCATTTCTATAATTTTTGTAACTGGCACTTGACCACGGGGCCGTGCCCGGTCAACACGGGGCCGTGTCCAGAGTGCCAGTAACACAAATCTTTGTTTTTAAACACGATTTTACATATTCAAATCAACCAAAAACTTTATTTTTGGACACATTGAGGACAATGTGTAATTTAAGTGTGGGGGGGATGCTAAAACCTTGGAATTTTGCAAAATCCTAAAACAAGCCTTACACAAAACTCTATTGGAACCGCTAAACACCCCAAATTTTTTCAAAAACTTTTTCATTTTTATTTACTTGTCTTAGTTTAAGTTGGGAATAACAAGTTATAAAAGGGTTATATTTTTACAAACTTACAACCGATAGCGTCGTGATAAAAAGAACTAACATAAGAAAATTATGAAACGGTATAACAAGTCTAGCTAAAATTCGATTATATATGCTTGGTCACATTAAAAACCCATTCCCACAAAAAGTGAGTTTTGAGCCTTTATTGAGCATAAAAATACACATATTTAGATTAAATGCTCATTTTTCGTTTCTTGTGTGAATAGCCGCTCGGTCTTTACAAATCTAGAACTTGCCACGACGATACATTCCCGGTCCTTACCAACTTAAACCCAAGTAAGTAAATGATGGAGGCATTAGGACTAACTATTTTTCTTTCAAACCATTATTTTCAATTTTTTTTTACCTACCCAAAATCCCCCTAGAAAACCCCTTTGAGCCTAAACCTTTCATTTCATTACCCCCAAAACAATTTTTTTTACCCACCAAAAACCTTTTTCATTTTTTCACCTTTATTTTAGTAACAAACTCGGTTTTTCATAAACATACCCTTTACGTGACGAAAAAAAAAAAAAAAAATTGAAGTCAAAAACAAACATAAGCTACAAAAAGCTTGTTTGGAGAAATACTTCAAAAATAAATGTCACCAAAAATAAGGTATTTCACGAAAACCGACACTTGTTACGATTTTCGCCCTTTTTACTAACCACTAACCAACCACCCACCTTTAAACCCAAGCCTTCACCCCAAAAGACCTCTTGATATTTACAAAGGTAAAAAGTTAAAAAGGAGGAGGATTGATCGCTTGGCAAGCATATGGAAAATGTAAATCCGTGCCGCTCTCGAGCGATTCACTTAAATATACACCTTCGGCCGAGTGATTGAGTGATCTCCCGTGAGGTATGTGAACTTGTATATAAATGGAATTTTAATAAGGCATGCTATGCCAAATTAAGTAGTTTATCTTATGAAAAGTTCAAAATAAACCATAACGAATAAGATTGTAAATAAAATAAAAATAGAACCTATACAAACCTTGGATTCCCGACACTCAAGGACAAGTTAAAAAACTTCTCTTCTACCTATTCCATTTGGGAGTGTAAGCCACATTAAAAGAGTTTTGCTTGAGGACAAGCAAAAGTTCAAGTGTGGGGGTATTTGATGTGTGTAAAATGCAACATATAAAACACATCAATTAAGGCATAAAACTAACCCTTTTTAAGTACTAATGTTGGAAAAAGAGTGTTTTTGTCTTCCTTTTGTATTTTCAGGATGAAATGAGCTCAAAATCACAAAAGAAGCAAAAAGACCACTAATTCTACCATAAATACAAGAAAAGGAACAAAAGTAAACTGCCCGGACCCTCAACGGCACCTCCCAAGACAAAGAGAAGAGAACAGAGCCTGAACACGCCCCATGTCCAGTGAACACGGGGGCGTGCCCAGGAAGCAGCAGAAAAGACAAACCAGTAGAAGCTTCCATTGCTCACCACGGGGCCGTGCCCAGCGGACACGGGGGCGTGTTGAAAGTACAGCAGGCGCATTAATTGTAATTCGCAATTACAATTAATGAAGAGAGAGAATGTCAGACGGGCACGGGGCCGTGTCCAGCGGACACGGGGCCGTGTCCAGCATTCTGTTCAGCCTATAAATAGAGGAGCTTGGTTTCATTCTCTCTCATCCCTTGGCACACCACCTCTCTCACACTTCATCCACCACCCACCACCACCATAACACCATCATCCATTGTCCATCATAGAGTGTGTGAGTCGTCTCGGGATCCAAGATTGATCGTAAGAGTTCTTGACAATTAAGGCCATGTTTGCCTAAGTCTCTTACATCACTTGGTGAAGACAAGTGTTTAGTATAATACTTTTTATTTTTAATCTTTTGCACTTTTTATTTGGTTTTGTATTAATGACTTTAATAACTAGTTACTTATGTTGAAGGTGATCTTTCCTTATCGTTTGTCCGTGGTGTCTTGGCATTATTTTACTGTCTATATAAAATAAAAGATTTTCACCATTCATATCTCCACGGTCTATATGGAGGTATGTTGGCTACCTGGTCGGGGGTTAAGGGAACGGTTTGGTAAAGGTCTTGCCCTTGTTCAGCGTTTAGAGGTCCTGCTTGGGACCTGGGTCAAATTTAGTAGGATCTCCTTCAATGCCCATAGGTATTGGATGGCGGGGATCCAAACTCTTTGACCCCCTCATAAGCTAACTACTATTAATACTATAACCCGGCTATTTAGGACTGTATCCCTGCTGACTCAGACTACTTAGCCGAGGGTAACGTCACCGCCAAAAGCGGGGCCTACCATAATTTGCATTAATAACTTAATTCATTATCTTTCAATAATCCGACCCTTTAGGATTGTATCCTTGCTGACTCAAACTACTGGGTTGAGGGTAACGTCGCCTTCAAAAGAGGGGCCTACTACAATAACTAAGATAATCTCTTAAACAAGTGCAAAAGTGCGAAAATAATCAAAGGTTATACTAATACACGTGTCGGATCCAAGTGATTCATCTTGTCTATCTGTTTTTATTTTATTTTCTTTTTCAGCATTTAGTTAGTTTTTATTTTTCTTAGTTTAAAACATTTTTCTAACTTTTTGATTTGATTAGACGTTGAGGATAAACCGGTATTAAAAGCTCTTGTGTCCTTGGACGACCTCGGTATCTTACCAACACTATACTACGTCCACGATGGGTGCACTTGCCCATATGTGTGTTTAGTGTTAGTAAATATCGTGTTTTATAAATTTAAAACTTGGCTAAAAGTGTAAAAAGGGCTTAAATATATATCTAAAAATATAACACACTTCACGCACATCAGGTATACCCACCTATTTATAGTTACGAAATACAAACTAAAATTCCTATAAATATGGGATGCTCCCGAATATTCCATTAATAACGTTGCAGATCGGGAAAAGCGGTTTCAACGTCTTCATTTGAACGACTTAGACCGAGTCTCCCGGAGAAAGGGTCTTCGCGAACGTTGGGCACTTGGACTCGTACTCCTGCACACAATCCGTTAGTAATCCTGAGGATACCATTCAGGATGTTACCAATATCCTGAATAAGCATCCCGGATATGAACAGATATCACATAATCAAGATATAACTCCAGATATTTCCCAGGGTATGGGCTCAGAATTTCACCCATAACAATTGTCCCCAAAAATATAACTATTGGATATCCTGATTCCAACGGATATATTTTTTAGTCATTCCAACATGTCTAGTAAGGATATCTGTTTTAAATATTCCTGCATAGGTTTGGTTACTTCAGAATACTATCATGTAATGAAATTAGAATTACTCCCTTTTATGCAGATTCCATCAAGGACCCTGCTATTTTTGATCTAGAGGAGCTTGACAACTTTTCTAAGCCTGCCTTGGTGAAAAAGGAGCCATATGTTGCCATCAGCTCTAAGCCCTCTGCTGCTGCTGCCGAAGGTTTCTCTTATGGTGACCTTGGCTTCATGGAATCCATCGAGCCCATGATCTCCTTCCCTAATAAGGTAAGTATCCAGATCCTGTATCCCGTACACATATACTGAACCTGTATCATGGTTAGTTTGTCTTTAATGATACCTGTATTTTGTAGGGTCTAAATCATCTGGCCATCCTTAACCTTTGAATCCTTTGCAATGTCCGTGGCATGGATGTCTCCTGTCTGTGCAGGATATTGCATCAGTGCATGACATACTTGAGTATTTCTTCACTTAGTGATTAAACTTCGTAGCTTCTTATCCACAAAAGAACGTGTGTAATCACCGCTTGTCATATATTTGCAATCTTGTTAAAAACCTTAGTTTTATCGGGGATAAACCCTTAATGTACTGGGGATAAACCCTTAGTATCCTGGGGAAAATCCCAAATTTTCGTGCGCTACAGGCGGGAGTGTATAAACTCCAAGACTTAGAAAGGTGAAAACCTTTAAACCTTAGAGAGTATGAAAATACCCTTTCGTGAGAGAGGGTGATCAATCCTCATATACCTTAAGGATCCAGGGTATAGCCAACAGTAACGAAATTGTCAGCCACTTTTACATGAACTGGTCCCGCCACCTTGAACTATCCCTGGATAACTTGCGCTCCAGGCGGGGTGTTTAAACCCAATTCGTGAGAAAGGTGAATACCTTTAAACCTGTGAAGGGATCAGGATCCCTTAAACGTGAGAGAGGGGGCCAATCCTCTAATCTTTCGAAGTATCCTGAGTGTGTATCCTGGAGCTATATCCCGAAGCATATTCTGCAAAACAACCTTAAACTAAGGTGGGTGTTAGCTTGGCTAACATACCTCCGATGCTTAAGTTAGTATTGGGTTCAAATAAAATAAATTATATTTAAAAGTGACAGAATTCATACCATCTTGAGTTAGAAATTAAATTCTAAACTCATTTGAAATAGGCTTTGAGATGTATAGCATTCCAGGATCTTGGTAGTATATCCCCCTCCATATTCTTAAGTTGGTATGCTCCTTTTCTGGATTCCGATTCAATCTCATAGAGTCCTTCCCACTTTGGAGCCAACTTTCCATCAGCAGGATTCGTAGTATTCTGAAAAGCTTTCCTTAACACCCAATCTCCGACTTGGAACCTTCTAGTCCTTATATTCTTGTTGTATGCTCTGGATATCCTCTGTTGATATGCTGCCATCCTTAGCTTTGCTGCATCTCTTGTTTCATCCACAGTATCCAATTCTTGGCACATTGCTTCAGGATTCTGCCCAGGATCCTGAAGATTCGATCTTGCCGTGGGTATTACCATTTCTGTTGGGATCACCGCTTCTATCAGCCCACAAAACAAAGGGTAGTTCTTCTGCCCATCTTCCTTTTTTAGCTCCTAGTCTCTTTTTCAGGTTGTTGACTATTATCTTGTTTGAGGATTCTGCTTGCCCATTTGCTTAAGGATGTACCGGGGTAGACGTGATCATTTTGATCCCCCAACTCTTGCAAAAGTCAGTGGTCCTCTTGCTTATAAACTGATAACCATTATCACAGATTATCTCAGCTGGTACTCCAAACCTGGTCAGGATATTTCTCTTTATGAAGGATACTACTTCTTGGTCTCTAACTTGGACAAATGCTTCAGCTTCAACCCATTTAGAAAAATAGTCGGTCATTGCTAGCATAAAAACTTTTCCTCCCGGAGCTTTCGACAACTTTCCTACTATGTCCATTCCCCATTTCATGAATGGCCAAGGGGAAGCTATAGGATATAATGGTTCAGCCGGTTGGTGCAATATGTTGCTATGCCTCTGACATGCATCACATCTTCGAGCATATTCTGCAGCATCTTTGTTCATTGTCGGCCAATAGTATCCTGTTCTCAACACTTTCGAGAATAAAGATCTGCCCCCAGTATGGTTACCACAATCCCCTTCGTGTATATCCTGAAGCACTTCCATGGCCTCAGGATCCTTCAAGCATCTTAGGTATGGACCTGCAAGAGATTTCTTATACAAAATATTATTTATAATGGTGAATCGTGATACCTTCATCCTAAATGCCTTAGGATTCTCGTTGTCAGGAATGTGTCCTTCTTTGAGATATCTTATGATTGGTGTCATCCAGGATCCAGTATCCTCCTCAGGATCATGACCAGGATCCTGAATGCTTGTTACCTCTTTATCCTGAGCTCTGAAGGGATCCATGGCAGGATACATGATATGAAGTATCGGTATTTGGGTTCCCTCCGGTATCCTGACTGATGGTCCTAATTTTGCCAAGGCATCCGCTTCAGCATTATCCTCTCTTGGTACCTGTTCAAGTGTTAAAACATCGAAATATCCTGCTAATTTTTTGAGAATATCGAGATATTTAATTAACTTCTCACCTTTAACTGCATAGGATCCATTAAAATGATTAGTGATTAATAAGGAGTCAACATATACTTGCAAACTTTTAATATTCATGTTCTTAGCCAATTCTAATCCTGCAATCAAAGCCTCATATTCTGCTTCATTATTAGTGGCAGGAAATTCACATCTAATAGCCTGGGGTATTATGTCCCCCTGTGGCGATTTTAGTAGTATACCCAATCCTACTCCTCTAACATTAGATGCACCATCAGTATATAATGTCCAGGATTCTAAGGTTTCTCCTAGTTGTTGTACTTCTAGGTCCACTTCATTTTGAATATCACTACTGAAATCAGCCACAAAGTCAGCTAAAGCCTGAGATTTTATGGCATTTCTAGGTTCGTACACTAGATCATAGGCACTTAACTTTACTGACCATTTAGCCATTCTATCTGACATCTCAGGTTTCCTAAGCACATTCTTAACAGGATAATTGGTTTTAACATGAATCCTATGTGTCTCAAAGTAATGTCTAAGCTTTGTTGATGCCATAACTAGAGCCAATATCAACTTTTCTAAATGAGAATATCTAGTTTCAGCATCTAATAAACTTTTGCTAACATAATAAACAGGATACTGCTGACCTGCCATAACTAGAGCCAATATCAACTTTTCTAAATGAGAATATCTAGTTTCAGCATCTAATAAACTTTTGCTAACATAATAAACAGGATACTGCTGACCTTCATGATCCTTTACAAGGACAGCACTTACTGCATTCCCTGATACTGCAAGATATAGGGATAATGGTTCACCATCCTCAGGCTTCATTAGTAGAGGTGCAGTTGAGAGGTATTGCTTCAAATCCTGTAATGCTGCTTCATGCTTCTCTCCCCATTCGAACTTCTTGTTCTTCTTCAGGATATCGTAAAATTCTTTGCATTTCTCGGAGGATCTTGAAATAAATCTGTTCAATGCTGCAACTCGCCCTATTAACCGTTGAACATCCTTCATATTTGAAGGTGATTTGATATCCAAGATGGCTTTAATTTGCTCCGGGCTTGCCTCTATTCCTCTTTTGGTCACCATATATCCTAGAAACTTTCCTGCTCCCACTCCGAAATGGCACTTAGCAGGATTTAGCTTCATCTTATACTGATCCAGGATATCAAATGCTCCCTTAATATCCTGGAGGTGATCCTCAACTCTTTTAGATTTTACCACCATGTCATCGATGTATACCTCCATTGTGTCCCCCAGCTTATCTTTGAACATCATGTTTACCAATCTCTGGTATGTTGCACCTGCATTTTTCAAACCAAAAGGCATAGCAGTATAACAATAAATACATGTTGGTGTCATGAAGGCAGTATCCTCCTGGTCCGAAGGTTCCATTTGGATCTGCTGGAATCCTGAGGATGCATCCATGAAGGTCAGCATCTCGTGCCCGGCAGTAGCATCCACCATTGCATCAGTGTTAGGAAGCGGAAATGGGTCTTTGGGACAGGCCTTATTCAAGTCTGTGTAATCTACACAGACTCTCCATTTCCCATTTTTCTTCTGTACCACCACTACATTTGCTAGCCATCTTGGAAACTTGACTTCTCTGATCATTTTTTACTTCAACAATCTTTCAACTTCCTCTTGGATAATTATATTTCGTTCAGGGGCGAACTTCCTTCTCTTTTGATGTACGGGCTTGAACGACCTGTCGATTCCAAGCTTGTGAGTGATAATGTCTTTGGATATACCTGTCATATCCTCATGCTTCCATGCAAATGTTGACATCCTGCACTTCAAAAAGTTAGTTAATTGTTCTTCAATATCCTGAGGGATATTGGTTCCTACGAGCACCGAGATATAAGGATTATTCTGATCCAAGATAACTTTCTTCATATCCTGATCTGAAGCCTCCACGATATCCTAGGTCCGCATCTTTAATTGCTATGCTGTATTAGGCTTGGTTGAGGATTTCATTGAGGATGAGTAACATTCTTTTGCCTCTTGCTGATCACTGTCAACCTTAACAACCCCCCAAGGGGTAGGAATCTTGATGCATTGGTGATAAGTTGACGGCACAGCCTTCATGTCATGGATCCATGGCCTGCCCAGTATGATGTTATAGCAGGATAGGGAGTCCATCACACAGAAACGTTGTATCGAGTTGACCCCTTCAACATATACTGGTAACTTTATTTCTCCCACTGTGTTTCTAGCCTCTCCACTGAACCCAACAAGCACGATGGATTTCGAAGTGATATCCATTGGAGATACATTCATTCTTTTCAGAGTCTCTAGTTGGATTATGTTGATGGAGCTGCCATTATCCACCAATATCATGCGTACAAAATGGTTAGCCACATATAATGTTATTACAAGATCCACATATAATGTCATTTCTACCATATGGCTTAGAGCGATATGGTTTAAACGAGGATTCTGACTTCCTATTAGTTGACTCATAGGTGGTGGATGAGTTCATCCTCTCTTGCATTTTCTTATCATCTTCCAGCCTGATATATCTCAAGGCCCTGTTTCGAGCTTCATCCAAGTTCCTGCAAGGATTCATCACAAGATCCTGATAAAACTGGGAATCCTTTTGTAATCCCATCTTGAATGCTTGGACCGCCGTAGCAACATCAAGGTGTGGGATATCCAAGGATTCCCTGCTGTATTTGTTCACATAATCCCTTAGGGATTCCTGAGGTCCTTGAGTTATCCTGTAAAGATCACTTGTTAGTTTTTCAAAACTCCGACTAAAAGAAAATTGACTATTAAATAAATTCACTAAATGAGCAAATGATGTAATCGAGTGCGGAGGAACATTCAAGAGCCATTTCAAGGCTGATCCTGTTAAGGTAGAACCAAAGCCCTTGCACAAGCATGCTTCTTTAAGATCCGGAGGGATAGGATTGATTTCCATCCTTTCCCTATACTGGGCAATATGCTCCTTAGGATCCATGGTTCCATCATAAGGTTTCATGTTGGGAGTTTGAAATCTTTTTTTGGATTTTAGCATCACAAATAGGATGCACAAACCGAGATATCCTGTGGCTATCCTGGGACACTTCTGGAATTGGCTGAACCACCCCAGGTACATTGGATATCATATCCTTTAGCTTCTGAAGTTCCCTAGACAATGCTGATGTCACACCTGCATCCTGCAAAGATCCAATACTGTTAGTAGCAAGTGTATTATTATTTGACACGTTACCAATTTGAGGATTCTGGCCATATCCTGAAGCATATCCTGACCTCCTCACAGTTGACATCCTGACCGAGGAGGGTATTTCAGGAGTATGGTTCTGGGGGTGGCTAGGCACAATATTTCCCCTATTATCCTCAGTATACACAGCCGAACTGAAGTTCAAAGTTCTGGGTTGTAAAGGAGTGACGATATCCTCAGTGGATCTGCTCGAACTAGATTTTAAGAGTTGTATTTCCCTTAACAGCATTTGGTTTGTTTCCTGTTGCTGCCTCATTTGTTCCTGCACACTTCCAAATAAGGTTAGAATTTCGTCATTAGAAGCTAAAACGGGAGCAGATCCCTGAATACTCCGAGTAGGGATAATATCCTGAGGTTGTGAAGAAGCGGGCATCCTTGGAGGAGGTGGCAGAAGCACCAAACCAGTAGCAGCAGAAGCTGTAGCAGACACAGTGGAGGAGCTCATGTTTGATCCTAAGGCCATTGTAAACAATGTGGCAAAAAGTTTTGAAAATAGAAAACCAATTAATGATTTCACAAAGATTTTTAGTAAAGATAGCTCCACTTGCCCCACGGTGGGCGCCAAATTGTTTTGGTCAAAAATTACCGAAGCAATTAAGTGATCAAATTAGTTAAGTGAGGTAGTGTGCTAAAAAGTGTGTTGGAAATATGCTGGTTAACTTGTTTAGGAAAAACAGTTTTCAGGATACGGCTCATGATATTGAGCTATATCTACGATCAAACTATGAGCAAAAAGTAAAGGGAATGACATGAGATGTACGAGGAAAGCCCTTGATCAATCTAGATCGCCGGCATAAAACCTCGGGAGCTGACAATCGCAGCTGCCTTGTTCTTCTTATTGCTTTCAACTTCAGGATACAGTGCAGGATATCGACCAAATCACTAAGTGTTACAATGTTTTTTTGTGAAAGTGAAAGTTGCGAGAGAATAAGTGTGGGAGAGTAGTGAGTGTAGCTGTGTTGCCCTATTCGATCTGGTATACCCACCTATTTATAGTTACGAAATACAAACTAAAATTTCAATAAATATGGGATGCTCCCGAATGTTCCATTAATAACGTTGCAGATCGGGAAAAGCGGCTTCAATGTCTTCATTTGAACGACTTAGACCGAGTCTCCCGGAGAAAGGGTCTTCGCGAACCTTGGGCACTTGGACTCGTACTCCTGCACACAATCCGTTAGTAATCCTGAGGATACCATTCAGGATGTTACCAATATCCTGAATGAGCATCCCGGATATGAACAGATATCACATAATCAAGATATATCTCAAGATATTTCCCAGGATATGGGCTCCGAATTTCACCCATAACAATGACCATGGTATTTTGAAGGAAAATAACAAGCTAGTTTGGTAAAAGCATGAACGGGTCAAAAGAGTAATAATTGATTTCAAGCCGAGAGCTTGAAATCTAAAATTTTATAAATTCAGATGTCGGATTTTAACTCCATGTGATGTAGAATTAAATTACAAACGCGTAGGAAAAAGAATCGTGTAAAACGGACATCTAGATCAAAAGTTATGAAGCTTTGAAGTTAGAATTTCGACTGAAAATGGAGCTGGGCAAATGCAGCAGCAATTAAGGAACTTGCTGTCAGAAAGGGGGCTAGGTGGGGCGTCTAGCCCCCCTTGAATCCCAAAATTGTTTAATTTTGTTTGTTGACCCACATAACTTGTTTAAACTTATTATTTAACTATCAAAACTAACTTTTAAGTTGGTTTTGATCATAGGTGAATGTCAAGAGTGCCCGGATGAAGATCAAGCTCGATGAGGAACCGAACACGCGATATTAAAGCTTCCGCATGGCGTTACGTCGTAACTTTTAAACGACGAACTCAATTACATCATGTTGTACTATTTGTTTAAAAAAATTGTAAAAGTTTTAGTAAACTGTATTGTCATACGTATGTGAAATCGTATAAACATGTAAAAGTTTTAACTAACCATAATTATCTAAATTACATGTTTGTTTCGTAATCTATACGAAAACCATAAAATAATAACAAGGGTGTTACATAGTGTTTCAGGCCCAGTCACAGGAGAAACCCAAACCTAAAAAGAGGAGAAGGTTTCTGGACTGGAAACGAAGACGAAAGAAGAAGCCCGCTGCCCAAAAGGTGAAAAAGACGGAGGATCCAAAAGGAAAAGGAAAAGAAGTAGGGGAGAGCTCTGGCCAGGCCCAGGAATTGCCACCTTGGGAGGAACTCGATAGAAAACTGGCGAACTATGACCTCATCGGACCTACAGATGAAACCCTTTTCAATTTCCCCGCCCAATCAGAACTTCCTATCAATTTGGAACCTGCTATTCCGGACCCAATTATCAACCCTCAACCTCTTACAAGGCAGTTGGAAGAATGGTGGACGAGCGACTGGCATTTTCAAAATTTTATGAATAACCCAAAAGTGTACTTTCCCCAGTTTGATCCTGAACCTGCACCTTTTTCACCCATGAACCCGGAGAACGTTGCCAAATTGCGCCGCTATGGCGAGGAACTGGTGGATGCGGGAAATCAGATTCGAGAAGTGGGGAAAACATCACGTGGAAGTACGACGAGAGGGAGCGTCGTTTTTGAAAAGCCAGATAACTATAATTAAATGTTTTGTATAATAATAATATGAAAAAAAAAAAAACTATAGAATAATATATAATATTGTATAATGATAATAAAATAAAATATCTGTAAGTACCTGGCTTGTATGGATGCATAATAATATATAAAATATAAATGTCGCAAGGTCGACGATTTTGGCTATATGTGTTGACTTAATTGTGTTTGTGATTGCCCTATTGTGTTTAGTTGCTATCCATTTTGTGCCAATAATTTATACATATTGTTAATGATTTAGATGGAAAACACAGTAAACCAACCAGCAAACGAAGTTAATCAATCTGACCTAATAATGAAGACCATTTTCTAAATAGACAAGATATCAAAAATATAGTTGCTCAGGGTATAGCCAATTCTATCCCTACAATCGTTGCTGCCGTTAAGAATCATGTTGAACCTTCCCAAGCTAACCATAGCAAACGCACCCGCGACGATAATCTCAGTAACAGTGTGAACGGGGGCGACAATAATAATAATGTGGTTCAAGCCCCATTTATTAAGAAAATGAAAGTGGCAACGACTGGTTGCACTTACAAAGAATTTCTTGCCTGTAAGCCAGTCGAATTTGCAGGCAATAAAGGGGCGACTGCCGCACTGCGTTGGTTAGAAAGGACCGAAGCGGTAATCAAAATAAGTAAATGCGCAGAGGAAGACAGGGTGATGTATGCATCACACCTTTTCAAGGAAGAGGCATTAGAATGGTGGAACACGGTGCTGCAAGCTAAGGGAAGTGACGTGGCTTATGCCATGAGTTGGGAGGAATTTAAGGAATTGGTAGAAAGAAAGTTTTGTCCCTCCTACGAAAAGGAACAGATGACAAATAAGTTTCTGAACCACCGGATGGTGGACGTTGACTGTCGAGTATATACTTCGAAATTTTTCGAGTATGCTAGAATTGTACCAACTCTGGCTTCGCTAGAACCGGTGCTTATCTCTCGCTACATTTGGGGACTAATTAGCGAGATTCGCGACATAGTCAAAGTTGCGAGACCCCGCACGATTGACGATGCGGTTGAATTGGCCAACACCTTAACCGACAGGCTGGTACGCACAAGAGAAGAGAACAGGAAAAAGGAATTGGCCCAGAAGATTACCCAAGGGTTCCGTGGGGGTAATACTAATAGTAACTTCAAGAAAAAGGGAACCGGGCAACCCTCCACCGCTCCATTTTGCAGTTACTGTAAAGAAAGCATTTTGGAAAATGTAAGGGGTACTGTAATTTCTGCAAAATCCCGGGGCACCGAGAAGAGGAATGCAGGAAGAAATCCATGATCTGCTATAACTGCGGGGAAACGGGGCACTTTAAGCCCGATTGCCCAAAATTGGTTAAACTAGCTGA